>NW_027278382.1:0-224931 GCF_030028105.1 Mobula birostris | reverse complement strand
CAGTTAGTGTGTGATTCTCTGTTAGTGTGTGATTCTCCATTAGTGTGTGATTCTCCGTTAGTGTGTGATTCTTTGTTAGTGTGTGATGCTCCCAGGTAGTGTGTGATTCTCTGTTAGTGTGTGATTCTCCATTAGTGTGTGATTCTCCGTTAGTGTGTGATTCTTTGTTAGCGTGTGATGCTCCCAGGTAGTGTGTGATTCTCTGTTATGTGTGATGCTGCGTTAATATGTGATTCTCTATTAGTGTGTGTTGCTCCATTAGTGTGTGATTCTTTGTTAGTGTGTGATGCTCCCTCTCAGTGTGTGATTCTCTGTTAGTGTGTGATGCTCCATTAGTGTGTGATTCTTTGTTAGTGTGTGATGCTCCCTCTCAGTGTGTGATTCTCTGTTAGTGTGTGATGCTCGCAGTTAGTGTGTGATTCTCCGTTAGTGTGTGATTCTTTGTTAGTGTGTGATTCTCTGTTAGTGTGTGATGCTCCGTAAGTGTGTGATTCTCTGTTTGTTTGTGATGCTGCATTAGTGTGTGATTCTCTGTTAGTGTGCGATGCTCCCACTCAGTGTGTGATTCTCTGTTAGTGTGTGATGATCCATTAGTGTGTGATTCTCCGTTAGTGTGTGATTCTTCGCTGGTGTGTGATGCTCCATTAGTGTGTGATTCTTTGTTAGTGTGTGATGCTCCCAGTTAGTGTGTGATTCTGTTAGTGTGTGATGCTCCATTAGCGTGTGATTCTCTGTCAGTGTGTGATGCTCCCAGTTAATGTGTGATTCTCTGTTACTGTGTGATGCTCCCAGTTAGTGTGTGATTCTCCGTTAGTGTGTGATTCTTCGCTGGTGTGTGATGCTCCATTAGTGTGTGATTCTCTGTCAGTGTGTGATGCTAGCAGTTAGTGTGTGATTCTCTGTTAGTGTGTGATGCTCCCAGTTAGTATGTGATTTGCTATTAGTGTGTGATTCTCCGTTAGTGTGTGATTCCCTCAGTTAGTGTGTGATTCTCCGTTAGTGTGTGATTCTTTGTTAGTGTGTGATTCTCTTTTTGTGTGTGTTGCTCCATTAGTGTGTGATTCTTTGTTAGTGTGTGATGCTGCCAGTTACTGTGTGATTTTCTGTTAGTGTGTGATGATCCATTAGTGTGTCATTCTTTGTTAGTGTGTGATGCTCCCAGTTAGTGTGTGATTCTCTGTTAGTGTGTGATTCTCCATTAGTGTGTGATTCTCCGTTAGTGTGTGATTCTTTGTTAGTGTGTGATGCTCCCAGGTAGTGTGTGATTCTCTGTTAGTGTGTGATTCTCCATTAGTGTGTGATTCTCCGTTAGTGTGTGATTCTTTGTTAGCGTGTGATGCTCCCAGGTAGTGTGTGATTCTCTGTTATGTGTGATGCTGCGTTAATATGTGATTCTCTATTAGTGTGTGTTGCTCCATTAGTGTGTGATTCTTTGTTAGTGTGTGATGCTCCCTCTCAGTGTGTGATTCTCTGTTAGTGTGTGATGCTCCATTAGTGTGTGATTCTTTGTTAGTGTGTGATGCTCCCTCTCAGTGTGTGATTCTCTGTTAGTGTGTGATGCTCGCAGTTAGTGTGTGATTCTCCGTTAGTGTGTGATTCTTTGTTAGTGTGTGATTCTCTGTTAGTGTGTGATGCTCCGTAAGTGTGTGATTCTCTGTTTGTTTGTGATGCTGCATTAGTGTGTGATTCTCTGTTAGTGTGCGATGCTCCCACTCAGTGTGTGATTCTCTGTTAGTGTGTGATGATCCATTAGTGTGTGATTCTCCGTTAGTGTGTGATTCTTCGCTGGTGTGTGATGCTCCATTAGTGTGTGATTCTTTGTTAGTGTGTGATGCTCCCAGTTAGTGTGTGATTCTGTTAGTGTGTGATGCTCCATTAGCGTGTGATTCTCTGTCAGTGTGTGATGCTCCCAGTTAATGTGTGATTCTCTGTTACTGTGTGATGCTCCCAGTTAGTGTGTGATTCTCCGTTAGTGTGTGACTCTTCGCTGGTGTGTGATGCTCCATTAGTGTGTGATTCTCCGTTAGTGTGTGATTCTTCATTGGTGAGTGATGCTCCATTAGTTTGTGATTCTTTGTTAGTATGTGATGCTCCGTCAGTATGTCATTCTCCCTTTTAGTGTGTGATGCTCTCCATTTCTGTGTGATTCCTCGTTAGTGTGTGATGCACCATTAGTGTGTGATGCTTGAAGTTAATGTGCGATTCCCCATTAGTGTGTGATTCTTCGTTAGTGTGTGATGCAGCATTAGTGTGTGATTCTCTGTTCGTGTGTGATGCTCCCTGTTAGTGTGTCATTCTCTGTTAGTGTGTGATTCTCTGTTAGAGTGTGATGTTCTGTTAGTGTGTGATTCTCTGATAGTGTGTGATGCTCCATTAGTGTGGGATTCTATGTTAGAGTGTGATACTCCGTTAGTGTGTGATTCTCTGTTAGTGTGTGATGCTCCCTGTTAGTCTGTGATGTTGTCCGTTAGTGTGTGATTCTTCATTAGTGTGTGATGCTGCCAGTTAGTGTGTGATTCTCCGTTAGTGTGTGATTCTTCGCTGGTGTGTGATGCTCCATTAGTGTGTGATTCTTTGTTAGTGTGTGATGCTCCCAGTTAGTATGTGATTCGCTATTAGTATGGGATTCTCCGTTAGTTTGTGATTCCCCCAGTTAGTGTGTGATTCTCCATTAGTGTGTGATTCTCCGTTAGTGTGTGATTCTCCGTTAGTGTGTGATGCTCCCAGGTAGTGTGTGATTCTCCGTTAGTGTGTGATGCTCCCAGCTAGTGTGTGATGCTCTGTTAGTGTGTGAATCTCTGTTAGAGTGTGATGCTCCCAGTTAGTGTGTGATTCTCTGACAGTGTGTGATGCTCCGTTAGTGTGTGATTCTCTGTTAGTGTGTGATGCTCCATTAGTGTGTGATGCTTCCAGTTAGTGTGAGATTCTCCGTTAGTGTGTGATTCTTCGCTGGTGTGTGATGCTCTATTAGTGTGTGAATCTTTGTTTGTGTGTGATGCTCCCAGTTAGTGTGTGATCCTCTGTTAGAGTGCGATGCTCCCAGTTAGTATGTGATTTGCTATTAGTATGGGATTCTCCGTTAGTGTGTGATTCCCCCAGTTAGTGTGTGATTCTCCATTAGTGTGTGATTCTCCGTTAGTGTGTGATTCTCCGTTAGTGTGTGATGCTCCCAGGTAGTGTGTGATTCTCTGTTAGTGTTTGATGCTCTGTTAGTCTGTGATTCTCTGTTAGAGTGTGATGCTCCCAGTTAGTGTGTGTTTCTCCGTTAGTGTGTGATGCTCTGTTAGAGTGTGATCCTCTGTTAATGTGTGATGCTCCATTAGTGTGTCATTCTCCATTAGGTGTGATGCTCTCCGTTTGTGTGTGATGCTCCATCAGTGTGTGATTCTTTGTTAGTGTGTGATGCTCCCTGTTAGTGTGTGATTCTCTGTTAGGGTGTGATGCTCCCAGTTAGTGTGAGATTATCTGTTAGAATGTGAATCTCCGTCAGTGTGTGATTCTCTGACAGTGTGAGATTCTCCGTTAGTGTGTGATTCTTCTTTACTGTGTGATGCACCATTAGTGTTTGATTCTCCCAGTTTGTGTATAATTCTCGTTTAGTGTGTGATTCTCCATTAGTGTGTGACTCTTCGCTGGTGTGTGATGCTCCATTAGTGTGTGATTCTCCGTTAGTGTGTGATTCTCCGTTGGTTTGTTACTCTCTGTTATTGTGTGACGCTCCCAGTTAGTGTCTGATTCTTTGTTAGTGTGTGATTCTCCTTTAGTGTGTGATTCTTCGTTTGTGAGTGATGCTCCATTAGTTTGTGATTCTTTGTTAGTGTGTGATGCTCTCCATTTCTGTGTGATTCTTCGTTAGTGTGTGATGCTCCATTAGTGTGTGATGCTCGCAGTTAATGTGTGATTCTCCGTTAGTGTGTGATTCTTCGTTAGTGTGTGATGCAGCATTAGTGTGTGATTCTCTGTTCGTGTGTGATGCTCCCTGTTAGTGTGTCATTCTCTGTTAGTGTGTGATTCTCTGTTAGAGTGTGATGTTTTCTTAGTGTGTGATTCTCTGTTAGTGTGTGATGCTCCATGTTAGTCTGTGATGCTGTCCGTTAGTGTGTGATTCTTCATTAGTGTGTGATGATGCCAGTTTGTGTGTGATTCTCCGTTAGTGTGTGATTCTTCGCTGGTGTGTTATTCTCCGTTAGTGTGTTATTCTCTGTTATTGTGTGAAGCTCCCAGGTAGTGTGTGATTCTTCATTGGTGTGTGATTCTGCTTCAGTGTGTGATTCTTCATTTTTGAGTGATGCTCCATTAGTGTGAGATTCTTTGTTAGTGTGTGATGCTCCATTAAGGTGTGATTTTCTTCTGGAGTGTGATGCTCCCAGTTAGTGTGTGATTTTCTTTTAGTGTGTGATACTTCCAGTTAGTGTGTGGTTCTCTGTTAGAGGGTGATGCTCCGTTAGTGTGTGATTCTCTGACAGTGTGTGATGCACCGTTAGTGTGTTATTTTCTGTTAGTGTGTGATTCTCTGTTAGTGTATGATGCTCCCGGTTAGTGTATGATGCTCCCGGTTAGTGTGAGATTCTCTGTTAGTGTGTGATTCTTCATTAGTGAGTAATGCTCCCAGTTAGCGTGTGATTCTCTGTTAGTGTGTGATGCTCTCCATTTCTGTGTGATTCTTCGTTAGTGTGTGATGCTCCATTAGTGTGTGATGCTCGCAGTTAATGTGTGATTCCCCGTTAGTGTGTGATTCTTCGTTAGTGTGTGATGCAGCATTAGTGTGTGATTCTCTGTTCGTGTGTGATGCTTCCTGTTAGTGTGTCATTCTCTGTTAGTGTGTGATTCTCTGTTAGTGTGTGATGCTCCCAGTTAGTGTGTTGATTCTCCATTAGTGTGTGATTCTCAGTTAGTGTGTGATTCTCTGTTAGTTTGTGATGCTCCCAGGTAGTGTGTAATTCTCTGTTAGTGTGTGATGCTCCGTTAGTATGAGATTCTCTGTTACTGTGTGATGCTCCCAGTAGGTATGTGATTCGCTATTAGTATGGGATTCTCCGTTAGTGTGTGATTCCCCCAGTTAGTTTGTGAT
The DNA here is from genome assembly GCF_030028105.1 of Mobula birostris. Classification (NCBI taxonomy): domain Eukaryota; kingdom Metazoa; phylum Chordata; class Chondrichthyes; order Myliobatiformes; family Myliobatidae; genus Mobula; species Mobula birostris. Next base: position 219,860 of record NW_027278382.1, on the reverse strand, counting down.
TCTCCATTAGTGTGTGATTCTCCGTTAGTGTGTGATGCTCCCAGGTAGTGTGTGCTTCTCTGTTAGTGTATGATGCTCTGTTATTATGTGATTCTCTGTTAGAGTGTGATGCTCCCAGTTAGTGTGTGATTCTCCGTTAGTGTGTGATGCTCCATTAGTGTGTCATTCTCCATTAGTGTGTGATGCTCTCCGTTTGTGTGTGATGCTCCATCAGTGTGTGATTCTTTGTTCGTGTGTGATGCTCCCTGTTAGTGTGTGATTCTCTGTTAGGGTGTGATGCTCCCAGTTAGTATGAGATTCTCAGTTAGAATGTGAATCTCCGTTAGTGTGTGATTCTCTGACAGTGTGTGATGCTCCGTTAGTGTGTGATTCCTTGTGAGTGTGTGATGCTCCATTAGTGTGTGATGCTCCCAGTTAGTGTGAGATTCTCCGTTAGTGTGTGATTCTTCTTTACTGTGTGATGCACCAATAGTGTTTGATTCTCCCAGTTTGTGTATGATTCTCGTTTAGTGTGTGATCCTCTGTTAGTGTGTGATGCTGCTAGTTAGTGTGTGATTCTCCATTAGTGTGTGACTCTTCGCTGGTGTGTGATGCTCCATGAGTGTGTGATTCTCCGTTAGTGTGTGATTCTCCCTTGGTTTGTTACTCTCTGTTATTGTGTGACGCTCCCAGTTAGTGTCTGATTCTTTGTTAGTGTGTGATTCTCCTTTAGTGTGTGATTCTTCGTTGGTGAGTGATGCTCCCTTAGTTTGTGATTCTTTGTTAGTGTGTGATGCTCTCCATTTCTGTCTGATTCTTCGTTAGTGTGTGATGCTCCATTAGTGTGTGATGCTCGCAGTTAATGTGTGATTCCCCGTTAGTGTGTGATTCTTCGTTAGTGTGTGATGCAGCATTAGTGTGTGATTCTCTGTTCGTGTGTGATGCTCCCTGTTAGTGTGTCATTCTCTGTTAGTGTGTGATTCTCTGTTAGAGTGTGATGTTTTGTTAGTGTGTGATTCTCTGATAGTGTGTGATGCTCCGTTAGTGTGGGATTCTCTGTTAGTGTGTGATGCTCCGTTAGTGTGTGATTCTCTGTTAGTGTGTGATGCTCCCTGTTAGTCTGTGATGCTGTCCGTTAGTGTGTGATTCTTCATTAGTGTGTGATGATGCCAATTAGTGTGTGATTCTCCGTTAGTGTGTGATTCTTCGCTGGTGTGTGATTCTCCGTTAGTGTGTTATTCTCTGTTATTGTGTGAAGCTCCCAGGTAGTGTGTGATTCTTCATTGGTGTGTGATTCTCCTTCAGTGTGTGATTCTTCATTTTTGAGTGATGCTCCATTAGTGTGAGATTCTTTGTTAGTGTGTGATGCTCCATTAGGGTGTGATTTTCTTCTGGAGTGTGATGCTCCCAGTTAGTGTGTGATTTTCTTTTAGTGTGTGATACTTCCAGTTAATGTGTGGTTCTCTGTTAGAGGGTGATGCTCCGTTAGTGTGTGATTCTCTGACAGTGTGTGATGCACTGTTAGTGTGTTATTTTCTGTTAGTGTGTGATTCTCTGTTAGTGTATGATGCTCCCAGTTAGTGTGAGATTCTCTGTTAGTGTGTGATTCTCTGTTAGTTTGTGATGCTCCCAGGTAGTGTGTGATTCTCTGTTAGTGTGTGATGCTCCCAGGTAGTGTGTGATTCTCTGTTAGTGTGTGATGCTCGCAGTTAATGTGTGATTCCCCGTTAGTGTGTGATTCTTCGTTAGTGTGTGATGCAGCATTAGTGTGTGATTCTCTGTTCGTGTGTGATGCTTCCTGTTAGTGTGTCATTCTCTGTTAGTGTGTGATGCTCCCAGTTAGTGTGTTGATTCTCCATTAGTGTGTGATTCTCAGTTAGTGTGTGATTCTCCGTTAGTGTGTGATGCTCCCAGGTAGTGTGTGCTTCTCTGTTAATGTATGATGCTCTGTTAGTATGTGATTCTCTGTTAGAGTGTGATGCTCCCAGTTAGTGTGTGATTCTCCGTTAGTGTGTGATGCTCCATTAGTGTGTCATTCTCCATTAGTGTGTGATGCTCTCCGTTTGTGTGTGATGCTCCATCAGTGTGTGATTCTTTGTTAGTGTGTGATGCTCCCTGTTAGTGTGTGATTCTCTGTTAGGGTGTGATGCTCCCAGTTAGTATGAGATTCTCAGTTAGAATGTGAATCTCCGTTAGTGTGTGATTCTCTGACAGTGTGTGATGCTCCGTTAGTGTGTGATTCCTTGTTAGTGTGTGATGCTCCATTAGTGTGTGATGCTCCCAGTTAGTGTGAGATTCTCCGTTAGTGTGTGATTCTTCTTTACTGTGTGATGCACCATTAGTGTTTGATTCTCCCAGTTTGTGTATGATTCTCGTTTAGTGTGTGATCCTCTGTTAGTGTGTGATGCTTCTAGTTAGTGTGTGATTCTCCATTAGTGTGTGACTCTTCGCTGGTGTGTGATGCTCCATTAGTGTGTGATTCTCCGTTAGTGTGAGATTCTCCATTGGTTTGTTACTCTCTGTTATTGTGTGACGCTCCCAGTTAGTGTCTGATTCTTTGTTAGTGTGTGATTCTCCTTTAGTGTGTGATTCTTCGTTGGTGAGTGATGCTCCATTAGTTTGTGATTCTTTGTTAGTGTGTGATGCTCTCCATTTCTGTCTGATTCTTCGTTAGTGTGTGATGCTCCATTAGTATGTGATGCTCGCAGTTAATGTGTGATTCCCCGTTAGTGTGTGATTCTTTGTTAGTGTGTGATGCAGCATTAGTGTGTGATTCTCTGTTCGTGTGTGATGCTCCCTGTTAGTGTGTCATTCTCTGTTAGTGTCTGATTCTCTGTTAGAGTGTGATGTTTTGTTAGTGTGTGATTCTCTGATAGTGTGTGATGCTCCATTAGTGTGGGATTCTCTGTTAGTGTGTGATGCTCCGTTAGTGTGTGATTCTCTGTTAGTGTTTGATGCTCCCTGTTAGTCTGTGATGCTGTCCGTTAGTGTGTGATTCTTCATTAGTGTGTGATGATGCCAATTAGTGTGTGATTCTCCGTTAGTGTGTGATTCTTCGCTGGTGTGTGATTCTCCTTTAGTGTGTTATTCTCTGTTATTGTGTGAAGTTCCCAGGTAGTGTGTGATTCTTCATTGGTGTGTGATTCTCCTTCAGTGTGTGATTCTTCATTTTTGAGTGATGCTCCATTAGTGTGAGATTCTTTGTTAGTGTGTGATGCTCCATTAGGGTGTGATTTTCTTCTGGAGTGTGATGCTCCCAGTTAGTGTGTGATTTTCTTTTAGTGTGTGATACTTCCAGTTAATGTGTGGTTCTCTGTTAGAGGGTGATGCTCCGTTAGTGTGTGATTCTCTGACAGTTTGTGATGCACTGTTAGTGTGTTATTTTCTGTTAGTGTGTGATTCTCTGTTAGTGTATGATGCTCCAAGTTAGTGTGAGATTCTCTGTTAGTGTGTGATTCTCTGTTAGTTTGTGATGCTCCCAGGTAGTGTGTGATTCTCTGTTAGTGTGTGATGCTCCCAGTAGGTATGTGATTCGCTATTAGTATGGGATTCTCCGTTAGTGTGTGATTCCCCCAGTTTGTTTGTGATTCTGCATTAGTGTGTGATTCTCCGTTAGTGTGTGATTCTCCGTTAGTGTGTGATGCTCCCAGGTAGTGTGTGATTCTCTGTTAGTGTATGATGCTCTGTTAGTATGTGATTCTCTGTTAGAGTGTGATGCTCCCAGTTAGTGTGTGATTCTCCGTTAGTGTGTGATGCTCCCAGGTAGTGTGTGATTCTCTCTTAGTGTATGATGCTCTGTTAGTATGTGATTCTCCGTTAGAGTGTGATGCTCCCAGTTAGTGTGTGATTCTCCGTTAGTGTGTGATGCTCTGTTAGAGTGTGATTCTCTGTTAGTGTGTGATGCTCCATCAGTGTGTGATTCTTTGTTAGTGTGTGATGCTACCTGTTAGTGTGTGATTCTCTGTTAGGGTGTGATGCTCCCAGTTAGTATGAGATTCTCAGTTAGAAAGTGAATCTCCGTTAGTGTGTGATTCTCTGACAGTGTGTGATGCTCCATTAGTGTGTGATTCCTTGTTAGTGTGTGATGCTCCATTAGTGTGTGATGCTCCCATTTAGTGTGAGATTCTCCGTTACTGTGTGATTCTTCTTTACTGTGTGATGCACCATTAGTGTTTGATTCTCGGTTAGTGTGTGATCCTGCATTAGTGTGTGATCCTCTGTTAGTGTGTGATGCTGCCAGTTAGTGTGTGACTCTTCGCTGGTGTGTGATGCTCCATTAGTGTGTGATTCTCCGTTAGTGTGTGATTCTCCATTGGTGTGTTATTCTCTGTTATTGTGTGAAGCTCCCAGTTAGTGTCTGATTTTTCGTTAGTGTGTGATTCTCCTTTAGTGTGTGATTCTTCGTTGGTGAGTGATGCTCCATTAGTTTGTGATTCTTTGTTAGTGTGTGATGCTCCGTTAGTATGTGATTCTCCCTGTTAGTGTGTGATGCTCTCCATTTCTGTGTGATTCTTCGTTAGTGTGTGATGCTCCATTAGTGTGTGATGCTCGCAGTTAATGTGTGATTCCCCGTTAGTGTGTGATTCTTCGTTAGTGTGTGATGCAGCATTAGTGTGCGATTCTCTGTTCGTGTGTGATGCTCCCTGTTAGTGTGTCATTCTCTGTTAGTGTGTGATTCTCTGTTAGAGTGTGATGTTCTGTTAGTGTGTGATTCTCTGATAGTGTGTGATGCTCCGTTAGTGTGGGATTCTCTGTTAGTGTGTGATGCTCCGTTAGTGTGTGATTTTCTGTTAGTGTGTGATGCTCCCTGTTAGTCTGTGATGCTGTCTGTTAGTGTGTGATTCTTCATTAGTGTGTGATGCTGCCAGTTAGTGTGTGATTCTCTGTTAGTGTGTGATGATCCATTAGTGTGTGATTCTCCATTAGTGTGTGGTTCTTCATTAGTGTGCGATTCTCCGTCAGTGTGTTATTCTCTGTTATTGTATGATGTTCCCAGCTAGTGTGAGATTCTCTGTTAGTGTGTGATTCTCCATTAGTGAGTAATGCTCCCAGTTAGCGTGTGATTCTCTGTTAGTGTGTGATGCTCCGTTAGTATGTGATTCTCCCTGTTAGTGTGTGATGCTCTCCATTTCTGTGTGATTGTTCGTTAGTGTGTGATGCTCCATTAGTGTGTGATGCTCGCAGTTAATGTGTGATTCCCCGTTAGTGTGTGATTCTTCGTTAGTGTGTGATGCAGCATTAGTGTGTGATTCTCTGTTCGTGTGTGATGCTCCCTGTTAGTGTGTGATTCTCTGTTAGAGTGTGATGTTTTGTTAGTGTGTGATTCTCTGTTAGAGTGTGATGTTTTGTTAGTGTGTGATTCTCTGATAGTGTGTGATGCTACGTTAGTGTGGGATTCTCTGTTAGTGTGTGATGCTCCGTTAGTGTTTGATTCTCTGTTAGTGTGTGATGCTCCCTGTTAGTCTGTAATGCTGTCCGTTAGTGTGTGATTCTTGATTAGTGTGTGATGCTGCCAGTTTGTGTGTGATTCTCCTTTAATGTGTTATTCTCTGTTATTGTGTGAAGCTCCCAGGTAGTGTGTTATTCTTTATTAGTGTGTGATGCACCTTTAGTGTGTGATTCTTTGTTAGTGTGTGATGCTCCCAGTTAGTGTGTGATGGTCCATTAGGGTGTGATTTTCTGCTGCTGTGTGATGCTCCCAGTTAGTGTGTGATCCTCCAGTAGTGTGTGATCCTCTGTTAGTGTGTGATGCTGCCAGTTAGTGTGTGATTCTCCATTAGTGTGTGATTCTCCATTAGTGTGTGATTCTTCGCTGGTGTGTGATGCTCCATTAGTGTGTGATTCTCCGTTAGTGTGTGATTCTCCGTTGGTGTGTTATTCTCTGTTATTGTGTGAAGCTCCCAGTTAGTGTCTGATTCTTCGTTAGTGTGTGATTCTCCTTTAGTGTGTGATTCTTCGTTGGTGAGTGATGCTCCATTAGTTTGTGATTCTTTGTTAGTGTGTGATGCTCCATAAGTATGTGATTCTCCCTGTTAGTGTGTGATGCTCTCCATTTCTGTGTGATTCTTCGTTAGTGTGTGATGCTCTATTAGTGTGTGATGCTCGCAGTTAATGTGTGATTCCCCGTTAGTGTGTGATTCTTCGTTAGTGTGTGAAGCAGCATTAGTGTGTGATTCTCTGTTCGTGTGTGATGCTCCCTGTTAGTGTGTCATTCTCTGTTAGTGTGTGATTCTCTGAAGAGTGTGATGTTCTGTTAGTGTGTGATTCTCTGATAGTGTGTGATGCTCCATTAGTGTGGCATTCTCTGTCAGTGTGTGATGCTCCCGGTTAGTCTGTGATGATGTCCGTTAATGTGTGATTCTTCATTAGTGTGTGATGCTCCCAGTTAAGGTGAGATTCTCCGTTAGTGTGTGATTCTTCTTTACTGTGTGATGCACCATTAGTGTTTGATTCTCCCAGTTTGTGTATGATTCTCGTTTAGTGTGTGATCCTCCATTAGTGTGTGATCCTCTGTTAGTGTGTGATGCTGCTAGTTAGTGTGTGATTCTCCATTAGTGTGTGACTCTTCGCTGGTGTGTGATGCTCCATTAGTGTGTGATTCTCCGTTAGTGTGTGATTCTCCCTTGGTTTGTTACTCTCTGTTATTGTGTGACGCTCCCAGTTAGTGTCTGATTCTTTGTTAGTGTGTGATTCTCCTTTAGTGTGTGATTCTTCGTTGGTGAGTGATGCTCCATTAGTTTGTGATTCTTTGTTAGTGTGTGATGCTCTCCATTTCTGTGTGATTCTTCGTTAGTGTGTGATGCTCCATTAGTGTGTGATGCTCGCAGTTAATGTGTGATTCCCCGTTAGTTTGTGATTCTTCGTTAGTGTGTGATGCAGCATTAGTGTGTGATTCTCTGTTCGTGTGTGATGCTCCCTGTTAGTGTGTCATTCTCTGTTAGTGTGTCATTCTCTGTTAGAGTGTGATGTTTTGTTAGTGTGTGATTCTCTGATAGTGTGTGATGCTCCGTTAGTGTGGAATTCTCTGTTAGTGTGTGATGCTCCGTTAGTGTGTGATTCTCTGTTAGTGTGTGATGCTCCCTGTTATTCTGTGATGCTGTCCGTTAGTGTGTGATTCTTCATTAGTGTGTGATGATGCCAATTAGTGTGTGATTCTCCGTTAGCGTGTGATTCTTCGCTGGTGTGTGATTCTCCGTTAGTTTGTTATTCTCTGTTATTGTGTGAAGATCCCAGGTAGTGTGTGATTCTTCATTGGTGTGTGATTCTAATTCAGTGTGTGATTCTTCATTTTTGAGTGATGCTCCATTAGTGTGAGATTCTTTGTTAGTGTGTGATGCTCCATTAGGGTGTGATTTTCTTCTGGAGTGTGATGCTCCCAGTTAGTGTGTGATTTTCTTTTAGTGTGTGATACTTCCAGTTAATGTGTGGTTCTCTGTTAGAGGGTGATGCTCCGTTAGTGTGTGATTCTCTGACAGTGTGTGATGCACTGTTAGTGTGTTATTTTCTGTTAGTGTGTGATTCTCTGTTAGTGTATGATGCTCCCAGTTAGTGTGAGATTCTCTGTTAGTGTGTGATTCTCTATTAGTGAGTAATGCTCCCAGTTAGCGTGTGATTCTCTGTTAGTGAGTGATGCTCTCCATTTCTGTGTGATTCTTCGTTAGTGTGTGATGCTCCATTAGTGTGTGATGCTCGCAGTTAATGTGTGATTCCCCGTTAGTGTGTGATTCTTCGTTAGTGTGTGATGCAGCATTAGTGTGTGATTCTCTGTTCGTGTGTGATGCTTCCTGTTAGTGTGTCATTCTGTGTTAGTGTGTGATTCTCTGTTAGTGTGTGATGCTCCCTGTTAGTGTGTTGATTCTCCATTAGTGTGTGATTCTCAGTTAGTGTGTGATTCTCTGTTAGTTTGTGATGCTCCCAGGTAGTGTGTGATTCTCTGTTAGTGTGTGATGCTCCCTGTTAGTGTGTTGATTCTCCATTAGTGTGTGATTCTCAGTTAGTGTGTGATTCTCTGTTAGTGTGTGATGCTCCATCAGTGTGTGATTCTTTGTTAGTGTGTGGTGCTTCCTGTTAGTGTGTGATTCTCTGTTAGGGTGTGATGCTCCAGTTAGTATGAGATTCTCAGTTAGAATGTGAATCTCCGTTAGTGTGTTATTCTCTGACAGTGTGTGATGCTCCGTTAGTGTGTGATTCCTTGTTAGTGTGTGATGCTCCATTAGTGTGTGATGCTCCCATTTAGTGTGAGATTCTCCGTTACTGTGTGATTCTTCTTTACTGTGTGATGCACCATTAGTGTTTGATTCTCCCAGTTTGTGTATGATTCTCGGTTAGTGTGTGATCCTCCATTAGTGTGTGATCCTCTGTTAGTGTGTGATGCTGCCAGTTAGTGTGTGATTCTCCATTAGTGTGTGACTCTTCGCTGGTGTGTGATGCTCCATTAGTGTGTGATTCTCCGTTAGTGTGTGATTCTCCATTGGTGTGTTATTCTCTGTTATTGTATGAAGCTCCCAGTTAGTGTCTGATTTTTCGTTAGTGTGTGATTCTCTGTTAGTGTGTGATTCTCTGTTAGAGTGTGATGTTCTGTTAGTGTGTGATTCTCTGATAGTGTGTGATGCTCCGTTAGTGTGGGATTCTCTGTTAGTGTGTGATGCTCCGTTAGTATGTGATTCTCCCTGTTAGTGTGTGATGCTCTCCATTTCTGTGTGATTCTTCGTTAGTGTGTGATGCTCCATTAGTGTGTGATGCTCGCAGTTAATGTGTGATTCCCCGTTAGTGTGTGATTCTTCGTTAGTGTGTGATGCAGCATTAGTGTGTGATTCTCTGTTCGTGTGTGATGCTCCCTGTTAGTGTGTGATTCTCTGTTAGAGTGTGATGTTTTGTTAGTGTGTGATTCTCTGTTAGAGTGTGATGTTTTGTTAGTGTGTGATTCTCTGATAGTGTGTGATGCTACGTTAGTGTGGGATTCTCTGTTAGTGTGTGATGCTCCGTTAGTGTGTGATTCTCTGTTAGTGTATCATGCTCTCTGTTAGTCTGTGATGCTGTCCGTTAGTGTGTGATTCTTCATTAGTGTGTGATGCTGCCAGTTAGTGTGTGATTCTCTGTTAGTGTGTGATGATCCATTAGTGTGTGATTCTCCGTTAGTGTGTGCTTCTTCGCTGGTGTGTGATGCTCCATTAGTGTGTGATTCTTTGTTAGTGTGTGATGCTCCCTGTTAGTGTGTGATTCTGTTAGTGTGTGATGCTCCATTAGCGTGTGATTCTCTGTCAGTGTGTGATGCTCCCAGTTAATGTGTGATTCTCTGTTACTGTGTGATGCTCCCAGTTAGTGTGTGATTCTCCGTTAGTGTGTGACTCTTCGCTGGTGTGTGATGCTCCATTAGTGTGTGATTCTCCGTTAGTGTGTGATTCTTCATTGGTGAGTGATGCTCCATTAGTTTGTGATTCTTTGTTAGTGTGTGATGCTCCGTTAGTATGTGATTCTCCCTGTAAGTGTGTGATGCTCTCCATTTCTGTGTGATTCTTCGTTAGTGTGTGATGCACCATTAGTGTTTGATGCTTGAAGTTAATGTGTGATTCCCCGTTAGTGTGTGATTCTTCGTTAGTGTGTGATGCAGCATTAGTGTGTGATTCTCTGTTCGTGTGTGATGCTCCCTGTTAGTGTGTCATTCTCTGTTAGTGTGTGATTCTCTGTTGGAGTGTGATGTTCTGTTAGTGTGTGATTCTCTGATCGTGTGTGATGCTCCATTGGGTGTGGGATTCTCTGTTAGAGTGTGATGCTCCATTAGTGTGTGATTCTCTGTTAGTGTGTGATGCTCCCTGTTAGTCTGTGATGCTGTCCGTTAGTGTGTGATTCTTCATTAGTGTGTGATGATGCCAGTTAGTGTGTGATTCTCCGTTAGTGTGTGATTCTTCGCTGGTGTGTGATGCTCCATTAGTGTGTGATTCTTTGTTAGTGTGTGATGCTCCCAGTTAGTATGTGATTCGCTATTAGTATGGGATTCTCCGTTAGTTTGTGATTCCCCCAGTTAGTGTGTGATTCTCCATTAGTGTGTGATTCTCCGTTAGTGTGTGATTCTCCGTTAGTGTGTGATGCTCCCAGGTAGTGTGTGATTCTCCGTTAGTGTGTGATGCTCCCAGCTAGTGTGTGATTCTCTGTTAGTGTGTGAATCTCTGTTAGATTGTGATGCTCCCAGTTAGTGTGTGATTCTCTGACAGTGTGTGATGCTCCGTTAGTGTGTGATTCTCTGTTAGTGTGTGATGCTCCATTAGTGTGTGATGATTCCAGTTAGTGTGAGATTCTCCGTTAGTGTGTGAATCTTCTTTACTGTGTGATGCACCATTAGTGTTTGATTCTCCCAGTTTGTGTAAGATTCTCGGTTAGTGTGTGATCCTCCGTTAGTGTGTGATGCTGCCAGTTAGTGTGTGATGCTCCATTAGTGTGTGATTCTCTGTGTGTGATTCTCCGTTGGTGAGTTATTCTCTGTTATTGTGTGACGCTCCCAGTTAGTGTCTGATTCTTCGTTAGTGTGTGATTCTTCGTTGGTGAGTGATGCTCCATTAGTTTGTGATTCTTTGTTAGTGTGAGATGCTCCGTTAGTATGTGATTCTGCCTGTTAGTGTGTGATGCTCTCCATTTCTGTGTGATTCTTCGTTAGTGTGTGATGCTCCATTAGTGTGTGAAGCTCGCAGTTAATGTGTGATTCCCCGTTAGTGTGTGATTCTTCGTTAGTGTGTGATGCAGCATTAGTGTCTGATTCTCTGTTTGTGTGTGATGCTCCCTGTTAGTGTGTCATTCTCCGTTAGTGTGTGATTCTCTGTTAGTGTGTGATGCTCCCAGTTAGTGTGTTGATTCTCCATTAGTGAGTGATTCTCAGTTAGTGTGTGATTCTCTGTTAGTTTGTGATGCTCCCAGGTAGTGTGTAATTCTCTGTTAGTGTGTGTTGCTCCGTTAGTATGAGATTCTCTGTTACTGTGTGATGCTCCCAGTAGGTATGTGATTCGCTATTAGTATGGGATTCTCCGTTAGTGTGTGATTCCCCCAGTTAGTTTGTGATTCTCCATTAGTGTGTGATTCTCCGTTAGTGTGTGATTCTCCTTTAGTGTGTGATTCTTCGTTGGTGAGTGATGCTCCATTAGTTTGTGATTCTTTGTTAGTGTGTGATGCTCTCCATTTCTGTCTGATTCTTCGTTAGTGTGTGATGCTCCATTAGTGTGTGATGCTCGCAGTTAATGTGTGATTCCCCGTTAGTGTGTGATTCTTCGTTAGTGTGTGATGCAGCATTAGTGTGTGATTCTCTGTTCGTGTGTGATGCTCCCTGTTAGTGTGTCATTCTCTGTTAGTGTGTGATTCTCTGTTAGAGTGTGATGTTCTGTTAGTGTGTGATTCTCTGATAGTGTGTGATGCTCCGTTAGTGTGGGATTCTCTGTTAGTGTGTGATGCTCCGTTAGTGTGTGATTCTCTGTTAGTGTGTGATGCTCCCTGTTAGTCTGTGATGCTGTCCGTTAGTGTGTGATTCTTCATTAGTGTGTGATGATGCCAATTAGTGTGTGATTCTCCGTTAGTGTGTGATTCTTCGCTGGTGTGTGATTCTCCGTTAGTGTGTTATTCTCTGTTATTGTGTGAAGTTCCCAGGTAGTGTGTGATTCTTCATTGGTGTGTGATTCTCCTTCAGTGTGTGATTCTTCATTTTTGAGTGATGCTCCATTAGTGTGAGATTCTTTGTTAGTGTGTGATGCTCCATTAGGGTGTGATTTTCTTCTGGAGTGTGATGCTCCCAGTTAGTGTGTGATTTTCTTTTAGTGTGTGATACTTCCAGTTAATGTGTGGTTCTCTGTTAGAGGGTGATGCTCCGTTAGTGTGTGATTCTCTGACAGTGTGTGATGCACTGTTAGTGTGTTATTTTCTGTTAGTGTGTGATTCTCTGTTAGTGTATGATGCTCCCAGTTAGTGTGAGATTCTCTGTTAGTGTGTGATTCTCTGTTAGTTTGTGATGCTCCCAGGTAGTGTGTGATTCTCTGTTAGTGTGTGATGCTCCCAGGTAGTGTGTGATTCTCTGTTAGTGTGTGATGCTCCCAGTAGGTATGTGATTCGCTATTAGTATGGGATTCCCCGTTAGTGTGTGATTCCCCCAGTTAGTTTGTGATTCTCCATTAGTGTGTGATTCTCCGTTAGTGTGTGATTCTCCGTTAGTGTGTGATGCTCCCAGGTAGTGTGTGATTCTCTGTTAGTGTATGATGCTCTGTTAGTATGTGATTCTCTGTTAGAGTGTGATGCTCCCAGTTAGTGTGTGATTCTCCGTTAGTGTGTGATGCTCCCAGGTTTGTGTGTGATTCTCTCTTAGTGTATGATGCTCTGTTAGTATGTGATTCTCTGTTAGAGTTTGATGCTCCCAGTTAGTGTGTGATTCTCCGTTAGTGTGTGATGCTCTGTTAGAGTGTGATTCTCTGTTAGTGTGTGATGCTCCATCAGTGTGTGATTCTTTGTTAGTGTGTGATGCTACCTGTTAGTGTGTGATTCTCTGTTAGGGTGTGATGTTCCCAGTTAGTATGAGATTCTCAGTTAGAAAGTGAATCTCCGTTAGTGTGTGATTCTCTGACAGTGTGTGATGCTCCATTAGTGTGTGATTCCTTGTTAGTGTGTGATGCTCCATTAGTGTGTGATGCTCCCATTTAGTGTGAGATTCTCCGTTACTGTGTGATTCTTCTTTACTGTGTGATGCACCATTAGTGTTTGATTCTCGGTTAGTGTGTGATCCTGCATTAGTGTGTGATCCTCTGTTAGTGTGTGATGCTGCCAGTTAGTGTGTGACTCTTCGCTGGTGTGTGATGCTCCATTAGTGTGTGATTCTCCGTTAGTGTGTGATTCTCCATTGGTGTGTTATTCTCTGTTATTGTGTGAAGCTCCCAGTTAGTGTCTGATTTTTCGTTAGTGTGTGATTCTCCTTTAGTGTGTGATTCTTCGTTGGTGAGTGATGCTCCATTAGTTTGTGATTCTTTGTTAGTGTGTGATGCTCCGTTAGTATGTGATTCTCCCTGTTAGTGTGTGATGCTCTCCATTTCTGTGTGATTCTTCGTTAGTGTGTGATGCTCCATTAGTGTGTGATGCTCGCAGTTAATGTGTGATTCCCCGTTAGTGTGTGATTCTTCGTTAGTGTGTGATGCAGCATTAGTGTGCGATTCTCTGTTCGTGTGTGATGCTCCCTGTTAGTGTGTCATTCTCTGTTAGTGTGTGATTCTCTGTTAGAGTGTGATGTTCTGTTAGTGTGTGATTCTCTGATAGTGTGTGATGCTCCGTTAGTGTGGGATTCTCTGTTAGTGTGTGATGCTCCGTTAGTGTGTGATTTTCTGTTAGTGTGTGATGCTCCCTGTTAGTCTGTGATGCTGTCTGTTAGTGTGTGATTCTTCATTAGTGTGTGATGATGCCAATTAGTGTGTGATTCTCCATTAGTGTGTGGTTCTTCGTTAGTGTGCGATTCTCCGTCAGTGTGTTATTCTCTGTTATTGTATGATGTTCCCAGCTAGTGTGAGATTCTCTGTTAGTGTGTGATTCTCCATTAGTGAGTAATGCTCCCAGTTAGCGTGTGATTCTCTGTTAGTGTGTGATGCTCCGTTAGTATGTGATTCTCCCTGTTAGTGTGTGATGCTCTCCATTTCTGTGTGATTCTTCGTTAGTGTGTGATTCTCCGTTAGTGTGTGATTCTCCATTGGTGTGTTATTCTCTGTTATTGTGTGAAGCTCCCAGTTAGTGTCTGATTTTTCGTTAGTGTGTGATTCTCCTTTAGTGTGTGATTCTTCGTTGGTGAGTGATGCTCCATTAGTTTGTGATTCTTTGTTAGTGTGTGATGCTCCGTTAGTATGTGATTCTCCCTGTTAGTGTGTGATGCTCTCCATTTCTGTGTGATTCTTCGTTAGTGTGTGATGCTCCATTAGTGTGTGATGCTCGCAGTTAATGTGTGATTCCCCGTTAGTGTGTGATTCTTCGTTAGTGTGTGATGCAGCATTAGTGTGCGATTCTCTGTTCGTGTGTGATGCTCCCTGTTAGTGTGTCATTCTCTGTTAGTGTGTGATTCTCTGTTAGAGTGTGATGTTCTGTTAGTGTGTGATTCTCTGATAGTGTGTGATGCTCCGTTAGTGTGGGATTCTCTGTTAGTGTGTGATGCTCCGTTAGTGTGTGATTTTCTGTTAGTGTGTGATGCTCCCTGTTAGTCTGTGATGCTGTCTGTTAGTGTGTGATTCTTCATTAGTGTGTGATGCTGCCAGTTAGTGTGTGATTCTCTGTTAGTGTGTGATGATCCATTAGTGTGTGATTCTCCATTAGTGTGTGGTTCTTCGTTAGTGTGCGATTCTCCGTCAGTGTGTTATTCTCTGTTATTGTATGATGTTCCCAGCTAGTGTGAGATTCTCTGTTAGTGTGTGATTCTCCATTAGTGAGTAATGCTCCCAGTTAGCGTGTGATTCTCTGTTAGTGTGTGATGCTCCGTTAGTATGTGATTCTCCCTGTTAGTGTGTGATGCTCTCCATTTCTGTGTGATTCTTCGTTAGTGTGTGATGCTCCATTAGTGTGTGATGCTCGCAGTTAATGTGTGATTCCCCGTTAGTGTGTGATTCTTCGTTAGTGTGTGATGCAGCATTAGTGTGTGATTCTCTGTTCGTGTGTGATGCTCCCTGTTAGTGTGTGATTCTCTGTTAGAGTGTGATGTTTTGTTAGTGTGTGATTCTCTGTTAGAGTGTAATGTTTTGTTAGTGTGTGATTCTCTGATAGTGTGTGATGCTACGTTAGTGTGGGATTCTCTGTTAGTGTGTGATGCTCCGTTAGTGTGTGATTCTCTGTTAGTGTGTGATGCTCCCTGTTAGTCTGTAATGCTGTCCGTTAGTTTGTGATTCTTCATTAGTGTGTGATGCTGCCAGTTTGTGTGTGATTCTCCTTTAATGTGTTATTCTCTGTTATTGTGTGAAGCTCCCAGGTAGTGTGTTATTCTTCATTAGTGTGTGATGCACCTTTAGTGTGTGATTCTTTGTTAGTGTGTGATGCTCCCAGTTAGTGTGTGATGGTCCATTAGGGTGTGATTTTCTGCTGCTGTGTGATGCTCCCAGTTAGAGTGTGATCCTCCAGTAGTGTGTGATCCTCTGTTAGTGTGTGATGCTGCCAGTTAGTGTGTGATTCTCCATTAGTGTGTGATTCTTCGCTGGTGTGTGATGCTCCATTAGTGTGTGATTCTCCGTTAGTGTGTGATTCTCCGTTGGTGTGTTATTCTCTGTTATTGTGTGAAGCTCCCAGTTAGTGTCTGATTCTTCGTTAGTGTGTGATTCTCCTTTAGAGTGTGATTCTTCGTTGGTGAGTGATGCTCCATTAGTTTGTGATTCTTTGTTAGTGTGTGATGCTCCATAAGTATGTGATTCTCCCTGTTAGTGTGTGATGCTCTCCATTTCTGTGTGATTCTTCGTTAGTGTGTGATGCTCTATTAGTGTGTGATGCTCGCAGTTAATGTGTGATTCCCCGTTAGTGTGTGATTCTTCGTTAGTGTGTGAAGCAGCATTAGTGTGTGATTCTCTGTTCGTGTGTGATGCTCCCTGTTAGTGTGTCATTCTCTGTTAGTGTGTGATTCTCTGAAGAGTGTGATGTTCTGTTAGTGTGTGATTCTCTGATAGTGTGTGATGCTCCATTAGTGTGGCATTCTCTGTCAGTGTGTGATGCTCCCGGTTAGTCTGTGATGATGTCCGTTAGTGTGTGATTCTTCATTAGTGTGTGATGCTCCCAGTTAGTGTGAGATTCTCCGTTAGTGTGTGATTCTTCTTTACTGTGTGATGCACCATTAGTGTTTGATTCTCCCAGTTTGTGTATGATTCTCGTTTAGTGTGTGATCCTCCATTAGTGTGTGATCCTCTGTTAGTGTGTGATGCTGCTAGTTAGTGTGTGATTCTCCATTAGTGTGTGACTCTTCGCTGGTGTGTGATGCTCCATTAGTGTGTGATTCTCCGTTAGTGTGTGATTCTCCCTTGGTTTGTTACTCTCTGTTATTGTGTGACGCTCCCAGTTAGTGTCTGATTCTTTGTTGGTGTGTGATTCTCCTTTAGTGTGTGATTCTTCGTTGGTGAGTGATGCTCCATTAGTTTGTGATTCTTTGTTAGTGTGTGATGCTCTCCATTTCTGTCTGATTCTTCGTTAGTGTGTGATGCTCCATTAGTGTGTGATGCTCGCAGTTAATGTGTGATTCCCCGTTAGTTTGTGATTATTCGTTAGTGTGTGATGCAGCATTAGTGTGTGATTCTCTGTTCGTGTGTGATGCTCCCTGTTAGTGTGTCATTCTCTGTTAGTGTGTGATTCTCTGTTAGAGTGTGATGTTTTGTTAGTGTGTGATTCTCTGATAGTGTGTGATGCTCCGTTAGTGTGGGATTCTCTGTTAGTGTGTGATGCTCCGTTAGTGTGTGATTCTCTGTTAGTGTGTGATGCTCCCTGTTATTCTGTGATGCTGTCCGTTAGCGTGTGATTCTTCATTAGTGTGTGATGATGCCAATTAGTGTGTGATTCTCCGTTAGTGTGTGATTCTTCGCTGGTGTGTGATTCTCCGTTAGTTTGTTATTCTCTGTTATTGTGTGAAGATCCCAGGTAGTGTGTGATTCTTCATTGGTGTGTGATTCTAATTCAGTGTGTGATTCTTCATTTTTGAGTGATGCTCCATTAGTGTGAGATTCTTTGTTAGTGTGTGATGCTCCATTAGGGTGTGATTTTCTTCTGGAGTGTGATGCTCCCAGTTAGTGTGTGATTTTCTTTTAGTGTGTGATACTTCCAGTTAATGTGTGGTTCTCTGTTAGAGGGTGATGCTCCGTTAGTGTGTGATTCTCTGACAGTGTGTGATGCACTGTTAGTGTGTTATTTTCTGTTAGTTTGTGATTCTCTGTTAGTGTATGATGCTCCCAGTTAGTGTGAGATTCTCTGTTAGTGTGTGATTCTCTATTAGTGAGTAATGCTCCCAGTTAGCGTGTGATTCTCTGTTAGTGAGTGATGCTCTCCATTTCTGTGTGATTCTTCGTTAGTGTGTGATGCTCCATTAGTGTGTGATGCTCGCAGTTAATGTGTGATTCCCCGTTAGTGTGTGATTCTTCGTTAGTGTGTGATGCAGCATTAGTGTGTGATTCTCTGTTCGTGTGTGATGCTTCCTGTTAGTGTGTCATTCTGTGTTAGTGTGTGATTCTCTGTTAGTGTGTGATGCTCCCTGTTAGTGTGTTGATTCTCCATTAGTGTGTGATTCTCAGTTAGTGTGTGATTCTCTGTTAGTTTGTGATGCTCCCAGGTAGTGTGTGATTCTCTGTTAGTGTGTGATGCTCCCTGTTAGTGTGTTGATTCTCCATTAGTGTGTGATTCTCAGTTAGTGTGTGATTTTCTGTTAGTGTGTGATGCTCCATCAGTGTGTGATTCTTTGTTAGTGTGTGGTGCTACCTGTTAGTGTGTGATTCTCTGTTAGGGTGTGATGCTCCAGTGAGTATGAGATTCTCAGTTAGAATGTGAATCTCCGTTAGTGTGTTATTCTCTGACAGTGTGTGATGCTCCGTTAGTGTGTGATTCCTTGTTAGTGTGTGATGCTCCATTAGTGTGTGATGCTCCCATTTAGTGTGAGATTCTCCGTTACTGTGTGATTCTTCTTTACTGTGTGATGCACCATTAGTGTTTGATTCTCCCAGTTTGTGTATGATTCTCGGTTAGTGTGTGATCCTCCATTAGTGTGTGATCCTCTGTTAGTGTGTGATGCTGCCAGTTAGTGTGTGATTCTCCATTAGTGTGTGACTCTTCGCTGGTGTGTGATGCTCCATTAGTGTGTGATTCTCCGTTAGTGTGTGATTCTCCATTGGTGTGTTATTCTCTGCTATTGTATGAAGCTCCCAGTTAGTGTCTGATTTTTCGTTAGTGTGTGATTCTCTGTTAGTGTGTGATTCTCTGTTAGAGTGTGATGTTCTGTTAGTGTGTGATTCTCTGATAGTGTGTGATGCTCCGTTAGTGTGGGATTCTCTGTTAGTGTGTGATGCTCCATTAGTGTGTGATTCTCTGTTAGTGTGTGATGCTCCCTGTTAGTCTGTGATGCTGTCTGTTAGTGTGGGATTCTCTGTTAGTGTGTGATGCTCCGTTTGTGTGTGATTCTCTGTTAGTGTGTGATGCTCCCTGTTAGACTGTGATGCTGTCCGTTAGTGTGTGATTCTTCATTAGTGTGTGATGCTGCCAGTTAGTGTGTGATTCTCTGTTAGTGTGTGATGATCCATTAGTGTGTGATTCTCCGTTAGTGTGTGGTTCTTCGTTAGTGTGCGATTCTCCGTCAGTGTGTTATTCTCTGTTATTGTATGATGCTCCCAGCTAGTGTGAGATTCTCTGTTAGTGTGTGATTCTCCATTAGTGAGTAATGCTCCCAGTTAGCGTGTGATTCTCTGTTAGTGTGTGATGCTCCGTTAGTATGTGATTCTCCCTGTTAGTGTGTGATGCTCTCCATTTCTGTGTGATTCTTCGTTAGTGTGTGATGCTCCATTAGTGTGTGATGCTCGCAGTTAATGTGTGATTCCCCGTTAGTGTGTGATTCTTCGCTAGTGTGTGATGCAGCATTAGTGTGTGATTCTCTGTTCGTGTGTGATGCTCCCTGTTAGTGTGTGATTCTCCGTTAGAGTGTGATGTTTTGTTAGTGTGTGATTCTCTGTTAGAGTGTGATGTTTTGTTAGTGTGTGATTCTCTGATAGTGTGTGATGCTACGTTAGTGTGGGATTCTCTGTTAGTGTGTGATGCTCCGTTAGTGTGTGATTCTCTGTTAGTGTATGATGCTCTCTGTTAGTCTGTGATGCTGTCCGTTAGTGTGTGATTCTTCATTAGTGTGTGATGCTGCCAGTTAGTGTGTGATTCTCTGTTAGTGTGTGATGATCCATTAGTGTGTGATTCTCCGTTAGTGTGTGATTCTTCGCTGGTGTGTGATGCTCCATTAGTGTGTGATTCTTTGTTAGTGTGTGATGCTCCCTGTTAGTGTGTGATTCTGTTAGTGTGTGATGCTCCATTAGCGTGTGATTCTCTGTCAGTGTGTGATGCTCCCAGTTAATGTGTGATTCTCTGTTACTGTGTGATGCTCCCAGTTAGTGTGTGATTCTCCGTTAGTGTGTGACTCTTCGCTGGTGTGTGATGCTCCATTAGTGTGTGATTCTCCGTTAGTGTGTGATTCTTCATTGGTGAGTGATGCTCCATTAGTTTGTGATTCTTTGTTAGTGTGTGATGCTCCGTTAGTATGTGATTCTCCCTGTTAGTGTGTGATGCTCTCCATTTCTGTGTGATTCTTCGTTAGTGTGTGATGCACCATTAGTGTTTGATGCTTGAAGTTAATGTGTGATTCCCCGTTAGTGTGTGATTCTTCGTTAGTGTGTGATGCAGCATTAGTGTGTGATTCTCTGTTCGTGTGTGATGCTCCCTGTTAGTGTGTCATTCTCTGTTAGTGTGTGATTCTCTGTTAGAGTGTGATGTTCTGTTAGTGTGTGATTCTCTGATAGTGTGTGATGCTCCATTGGGTGTGGGATTCTCTGTTAGAGTGTGATGCTCCGTTAGTGTGTGATTCTCTGTTAGTGTGTGATGCTCCCTGTTAGTCTGTGATGCTGTCCGTTAGTGTGTGATTCTTCATTAGTGTGTGATGATGCCAGTTAGTGTGTGATTCTCCGTTAGTGTGTGATTCTTCGCTGGTGTGTGATGCTCCATTAGTGTGTGATTCTTTGTTAGTGTGTGATGCTCCCAGTTAGTATGTGATTCGCTATTAGTATGGGATTCTCCGTTAGTTTGTGATTCCCCCAGTTAGTGTGTGATTCTCCATTAGTGTGTGATTCTCCGTTAGTGTGTGATTCTCCGTTAGTGTGTGATGCTCCCAGGTAGTGTGTGATTCTCCGTTAGTGTGTGATGCTCCCAGCTAGTGTGTGATTCTCTGTTAGTGTGTGAATCTCTGTTAGAGTGTGATGCTCCCAGTTAGTGTGTGATTCTCTGACAGTGTGTGATGCTCCGTTAGTGTGTGATTCTCTGTTAGTGTGTGATGCTCCATTTGTGTGTGATGCTTCCAGTTAGTGTGAGATTCTCCGTTAGTGTGTGATTCTTCTTTACTGTGTGATGCACCATTAGTGTTTGATTCTCCCAGTTTGTGTAAGATTCTCAGTTAGTGTGTGATCCTCCGTTAGTGTGTGATGCTGCCAGTTAGTGTGTGATGCTCCATTAGTGTGTGATTCTCTGTGTGTGATTCTCCGTTGGTGAGTTATTCTCTGTTATTGTGTGACGCTCCCAGTTAGTGTCTGATTCTTCGTTAGTGTGTGATTCTTCGTTGGTGAGTGATGCTCCATTAGTTTGTGATTCTTTGTTAGTGTGTGATGCTCTCCATTTCTGTGTGATTCTTCGTTAGTGTGTGATGCTCCATTAGTGTGTGATGCTCGCAGTTAATGTGTGATTCCCCGTTAGTTTGTGATTCTTCGTTAGTGTGTGATGCAGCATTAGTGTGTGATTCTCTGTTCGTGTGTGATGCTCCCTGTTAGTGTGTCATTCTCTGTTAGTGTGTGATTCTCTGCTAGAGTGTGATGTTTTGTTAGTGTGTGATTCTCTGATAGTGTTTGATGCTCCGTTAGTGTGGGATTCTCTGTTAGTGTGTGATGCTCCGTTAGTGTGTGATTCTCTGTTAGTGTGTGATGCTCCCTGTTAGTCTGTGATGCTGTCCGTTAGTGTGTGATTCTTCATTAGTGTGTGATGATGCCAATTAGTGTGTGATTCTCCGTTAGTGTGTGATTCTTCGCTGGTGTGTGATTCTCCGTTAGTTTGTTATTCTCTGTTATTGTGTGAAGATCCCAGGTAGTGTGTGATTCTTCATTGGTGTGTGATTCTAATTCAGTGTGTGATTCTTCATTTTTGAGTGATGCTCCATTAGTGTGAGATTCTTTGTTAGTGTGTGATGCTCCATTAGGGTGTGATTTTCTTCTGGAGTGTGATGCTCCCAGTTAGTGTGTGATTTTCTTTTAGTGTGTGATACTTCCAGTTAATGTGTGGTTCTCTGTTAGAGGGTGATGCTCCGTTAGTGTGTGATTCTCTGACAGTGTGTGATGCACTGTTAGTGTGTTATTTTCTGTTAGTGTGTGATTCTCTGTTAGTGTATGATGCTCCCAGTTAGCGTGAGATTCTCTGTTAGTGTGTGATTCTCTATTAGTGAGTAATGCTCCCAGTTGGCGTGTGATTCTCTGTTAGTGAGTGATGCTCTCCATTTCTGTGTGATTCTTCGTTAGTGTGTGATGCTCCATTAGTGTGTGATGCTCGCAGTTAATGTGTGATTCCCCGTTAGTGTGTGATTCTTCGTTAGTGTGTGATGCAGCATTAGTGTGTGATTCTCTGTTCGTGTGTGATGCTTCCTGTTAGTGTGTCATTCTGTGTTAGTGTGTGATTCTCTGTTCGTGTGTGATGCTCCCTGTTAGTGTGTTGATTCTCCATTAGTGTGTGATTCTCAGTTAGTGTGTGATTCTCTGTTAGTTTGTGATGCTCCCAGGTAGTGTGTGATTCTCTGTTAGTGTGTGATGCTCCCTGTTAGTGTGTTGATTCTCCATTAGTGTGTGATTCTCAGTTAGTGTGTGATTCTCTGTTAGTGTGTGATGCTCCATCAGTGTGTGATTCTTTGTTAGTGTGTGGTGCTACCTGTTAGTGTGTGATTCTCTGTTAGGGTGTGATGCTCCAGTTAGTATGAGATTCTCAGTTAGAATGTGAATCTCCGTTAGTGTGTTATTCTCTGACAGTGTGTGATGCTCCGTTAGTGTGTGATTCCTTGTTAGTGTGTGATGCTCCATTAGTGTGTGATGGTCCCATTTAGTGTGAGATTCTCCGTTACTGTGTGATTCTTCTTTACTGAGTGATGCACCATTAGTGTTTGATTCTCCCAGTTTGTGTATGATTCTCGGTTAGTGTGTGATCCTCCATTAGTGTGTGATCCTCTGTTAGTGTGTGATGCTGCCAGTTAGTGTGTGATTCTCCATTAGTGTGTGACTCTTCGCTGGTGTGTGATGCTCCATTAGTGTGTGATTCTCCGTTAGTGTGTGATTCTCCATTGGTGTGTTATTCTCTGTTATTGTATGAAGCTCCCAGTTAGTGTCTGATTTTTCGTTAGTGTGTGATTCTCCTTTAGTGTGTGATTCTTCGTAGGTGAGTGATGCTCCATTAGTTTGTGATTCTTTGTTAGTGTGTGATGCTCCGTTAGTATGTGATTCTCCCTGTTAGTGTGTGATGCTCTCCATTTCTGTCTGATTCTTCGTTAGTGTGTGATGCTCCATTAGTGTGTGATGCTCGCAGTTAATGTGTGATTCCCCGTTAGTGTGTGATTCTTCGTTAGTGTGTGATGCAGCATTAGTGTGCGATTCTCTGTTCGTGTGTGATGCTCCCTGTTAGTGTGTCATTCTCTGTTAGTGTGTGATTCTCTGTTAGAGTGTGATGTTCTGTTACTGTGTGATTCTCTGATAGTGTGTGATGCTCCGTTGGTGTGGGATTCTCTGTTAGTGTGTGATGCTCCGTTAGTGTGTGATTCTCTGTTAGTGTGTGATGCTCCCAGTTAGTCTGTGATGCTGTCTGTTAGTGTGGGATTCTCTGTTAGTGTGTGATGCTCCGTTTGTGTGTGATTCTCTGTTAGTGTGTGATGCTCCCTGTTAGTCTGTGATGCTGTCCGTTAGTGTGTGATTCTTCATTAGTGTGTGATGCTGCCAGTTAGTGTGTGATTCTCTGTTAGTGTGTGATGATCCATTAGTGTGTGATTCTCCGTTAGTGTGTGGTTCTTCGTTAGTGTGCGATTCTCCGTCAGTGTGTTATTCTCTGTTATTGTATGATGCTCCCAGCTAGTGTGAGATTCTCTGTTAGTGTGTGATTCTCCATTAGTGGGTAATGCTCCCAGTTAGCGTGTGATTCTCTGTTAGTGTGTGATGCTCCGTTAGTATGTGATTCTCCCTGTTAGTGTGTGATGCTCCCCATTTCTGTGTGATTCTTCGTTAGTGTGTGATGCTCCATTAGTGTGTGATGCTCGCAGTTAATGTGTGATTCCCCGTCAGTGTGTGATTCTTCGTTAGTGTGTGATGCAGCATTAGTGTGTGATTCTCTGTTCGTGTGTGATGCTCCCTGTTAGTGTGTGATTCTCTGTTAGAGTGTGATGTTTTGTTAGTGTGTGATTCTCTGTTAGAGTGTGATGTTTTGTTAGTGTGTGATTCTCTGATAGTGTGTGATGCTACGTTAGTGTGGGATTCTCTGTTAGTGTGTGATGCTCCGTTAGTGTGTGATTCTCTGTCAGTGTATGATGCTCTCTGTTAGTCTGTGATGCTGTCCGTTAGTGTGTGATTCTTCATTAGTGTGTGATGCTGCCAGTTAGTGTGTGATTCTCTGTTAGTGTGTGATGATCCATTAGTGTGTGATTCTCCGTTAGTGTGTGATTCTTCGCTGGTGTGTGATGCTCCATTAGTGTGTGATTCTTTGTTAGTGTGTGATGCTCCCTGTTAGTGTGTGATTCTGTTAGTGTGTGATGCTCCATTAGCGTGTGATTCTCTGTCAGTGTGTGATGCTCCCAGTTAGTGTGTGATTCTCCGTTAGTGTGTGACTCTTCGCTGGTGTGTGATGCTCCATTAGTGTGTGATTCTCCGTTAGTGTGTGATTCTTCATTGGTGAGTGATGCTCCATTAGTTTGTGATTCTTTGTTAGTGTGTGATGCTCCGTTAGTATGTGATTCTCCCTGTTAGTGTGTGATGCTCTCCATTTCTGTGTGATTCTTCGTTAGTGTGTGATGCACCATTAGTGTTTGATGCTTGAAGTTAATGTGTGATTCCCCGTTAGTGTGTGATTCTTCGTTAGTGTGTGATGCAGCATTAGTGTGTGATTCTCTGTTAGTGTGTGATGCTCCCTGTTAGTGTGTCATTCTCTGTTAGTGTGTGATTCTCTGTTAGAGTGTGATGTTCTGTTAGTGTGTGATTCTCTGATAGTGTGTGATGCTCCATTAGTGTGGGATTCTCTGTTAGAGTGTGATGCTCCGTTAGTGTGTGATTCTCTGTTAGTGTGTGATGCTCCCTGTTAGTCTGTGATGCTGTCCGTTAGCGTGTGATTCTTCATTAGTGTGTGATGATGCCAGTTAGTGTGTGATTCTCCGTTAGTGTGTGATTCTTCGCTGGTGTGTGATGCTCCATTAGTGTGTGATTCTTTGTTAGTGTGTGATGCTCCCAGTTAGTATGTGATTCGCTATTAGTATGGGATTCTCCGTTAGTTTGTGATTCCCCCAGTTAGTGTGTGATTCTCCATTAGTGTGTGATTCTCCGTTAGTGTGTGATTCTCCGTTAGTGTGTGATGCTCCCAGGTAGTGTGTGATTCTCCGTTAGTGTGTGCTGCTCCCAGCTAGTGTGTGATTCTCTGTTAGTGTGTGAATCTCTGTTAGAGTGTGATGCTCCCAGTTAGTGTGTGATTCTCTGACAGTGTGTGATGCTCCGTTAGTGTGTGATTCTCTGTTAGTGTGTGATGCTCCATTAGTGTGTGATGCTTCCAGTTAGTGTGAGATTCTCCGTTAGTGTGTGATTCTTCTTTACTGTGGGATGCACCATTAGTGTTTGATTCTCCCAGTTTGTGTAAGATTCTCGGTTAGTGTGTGATCCTCCGTTAGTGTGTGATGCTGCCAGTTAGTGTGTGATGCTCCATTAGTGTGTGATTCTCCGTGTGTGATTCTCCGTTGGTGTGTTATTCTCTGTTATTTTGTGACGCTCGCAGTTAGTGTCTGATTCTTCGTTAGTGTGTGATTCTTCGTTGGTGAGTGATGCTCCATTAGTTTGTGATTCATTGTTAGTGTGAGATGCTCCGTTAGTATGTGATTCTGCCTGTTAGTGTGTGATGCTCTCCATTTCTGTGTGATTCTTCGTTAGTGTGTGATGCTCCATTAGTGTGTGAAGCTCGCAGTTAATGTGTGATTCCCCGTTAGTGTGTGATTCTTCGTTAGTGTGTGATGCAGCATTAGTGTCTGATTCTCTGTTTGTGTGTGATGCTCCCTGTTAGTGTGTCATTCTCTGTTAGTGTGTGATTCTCTGTTAGAGTGTGATGTTTTGTTAGTGTGTGATTCTCTGATAGTGTGTGATGCTCCGTTAGTATGGGATTCTCTGTTAGTGTGTGATGCTCCGTTAGTGTGTGATTCTCTGTTAGTGTGTGATGCTCCCTGTTAGTCTGTGATGCTCCCTGTTAGTCTGTGATGCTGTCCGTTAGTGTGTGATTCTTCATTAGTGTGTGATGCTGCCAGTTAGTGTGTGATTCTCCGTTAGTGTGTGATTCTTCGCTGGTGTGTGATGCTCTATTAGTGTGTGAATCTTTGTTTGTGTGTGATGCTCCCAGTTAGTGTGTGATCCTCTGTTAGAGTGCGATGCTCCCAGTTAGTATGTGATTTGCTATTAGTATGGAATTCTCCGGTAGTGTGTGATTCCCCCAGTTAGTGTGTGATTCTCCATTAGTGTGTGATTCTCCGTTAGTGTGTGATTCTCCGTTAGTGTGTGATGCTCCCAGGTAGTGTGTGATTCTCTGTTAGAGTGTGATGTTTTGTTAGTGTGTGATTCTCTGTTAGTGTGTGATGCTCCATGTTAGTCTGTGATGCTGTCCGTTAGTGTGTGATTCTTCATTAGTGTGTGATGATGCCAGTTAGTGTGTGATTCTCCGTTAGTGTGTGATTCTTCGCTGGTGTGTTATTCTCCGTTAGTGTGTTATTCTCTGTTATTGTGTGAAGCTCCCAGGTAGTGTGTGATTCTTCATTGGTGTGTGATTCTCCTTCAGTGTGTGATTCTTCATTTTTGAGTGATGCTTCATTAGTGTGAGATTCTTTGTTCGTGTGTGATGCTCCATTAAGGTGTGATTTTCTTCTGGA
Source organism: Mobula birostris (assembly GCF_030028105.1). Lineage (NCBI taxonomy): Eukaryota > Metazoa > Chordata > Chondrichthyes > Myliobatiformes > Myliobatidae > Mobula > Mobula birostris. The sequence continues at coordinate 193,999 of NW_027278382.1, read as the reverse complement.
GTGTGATGCTCCCAGTTAGTGTGTGATTTTCTTTTAGTGTGTGATACTTCCAGTTAGTGTGTGGTTCTCTGTTAGAGGGTGATGCTCCGTTAGTGTGTGATTCTCTGACAGTGTGTGATGCACCGTTAGTGTGTTATTTTCTGTTAGTGTGTGATTCTCTGTTAGTGTATGATGCTCCCAGTTAGTGTGAGATTCTCTGTTAGTGTGTGATTCTTCATTAGTGAGTAATGCTCCCAGTTAGCGTGTGATTCTCTGTTAGTGTGTGATGCTCTCCATTTCTGTGTGATTCTTCGTTAGTGTGTGATGCTCCATTAGTGTGTGATTCCCCGTTAGTGTGTGATTCTTCGTTAGTGTGTGATGCAGCATTAGTGTGTGATTCTCTGTTCGTGTGTGATGCTTCCTTTTAGTGTGTCATTCTCTGTTAGTGTGTGATTCTCTGTTAGTGTGTGATGCTCCCAGTTAGTGTGTTGATTCTCCATTAGTGTGTGATTCTCAGTTAGTGTGTGATTCTCTGTTAGTTTGTGATGCTCCCAGGTAGTGTGTAATTCTCTGTTAGTGTGTGATGCTCCGTTAGTATGAGATTCTCTGTTACTGTGTGATGCTCCCAGTAGGTATGTGATTCGCTATTAGTATGGGATTCTCCGTTAGTGTGTGATTCCCCCAGTTAGTTTGTGATTCTCCATTAGTGTGTGATTCTCCGTTAGTGTGTGATTCTCCGTTAGTGTGTGATGCTCCCAGGTAGTGTGTGCTTCTCTGTTAGTGTATGATGCTCTGTTAGTATGTGATTCTCTGTTAGAGTGCGATGCTCCCAGTTAGTGTGTGATTCTCCGTTAGTGTGTGATGCTCCATTAGTGTGTCATTCTCCATTAGTGTGTGATGCTCCCTGTTCGTGTGTGATTCTCTGTTAGGGTGTGATGCTCCCAGTTAGTATGAGATTCTCAGTTAGAATGTGAATCTCCGTTAGTGTGTGATTCTCTGACAGTGTGTGATGCTCCGTTAGTGTGTGATTCCTTGTTAGTGTGTGATGCTCCATTAGTGTGTGATGCTCCCAGTTAGTGTGAGATTCTCCGTTAGTGTGTGATTCTTCTTTACTGTGTGATGCACCATTAGTGTTTGATTCTCCCAGTTTGTGTATGATTCTCGTTTAGTGTGTGATCCTCTGTTAGTGTGTGATGCTGCTAGTTAGTGTGTGATTCTCCATTAGTGTGTGACTCTTCGCTGGTGTGTGATGCTCCATTAGTGTGTGATTCTCCGTTAGTGTGTGATTCTCCCTTGGTTTGTTACTCTCTGTTATTGTGTGACGCTCCCAGTTAGTGTCTGATTCTTTGTTAGTGTGTGATTCTCCTTTAGTGTGTGATTCTTCGTTGGTGAGTGATGCTCCCTTAGTTTGTGATTCTTTGTTAGTGTGTGATGCTCTCCATTTCTGTCTGATTCTTCGTTAGTGTGTGATGCTCCATTAGTGTGTGATGCTCGCAGTTAATGTGTGATTCCCCGTTAGTGTGTGATTCTTCGTTAGTGTGTGATGCAGCATTAGAGTGTGATTCTCTGTTCGTGTGTGATGCTCCCTGTTAGTGTGTCATTCTCTGTTAGTGTGTGATTCTCTGTTAGAGTGTGATGTTTTGTTAGTGTGTGATTCTCTGATAGTGTGTGATGCTCCGTTAGTGTGGGATTCTCTGTTAGTGTGTGATGCTCCGTTAGTGTGTGATTCTCTGTTAGCGTGTGATGCTCCCTGTTAGTCTGTGATGCTGTCCGTTAGTGTGTGATTCTTCATTAGTGTGTGATGATGCCAATTAGTGTGTGATTCTCCGTTAGTGTGTGATTCTTCGCTGGTGTGTGATTCTCCATTAGTGTGTTATTCTCTGTTATTGTGTGAAGCTCCCAGGTAGTGTGTGATTCTTCATTGGTGTGTGATTCTCCTTCAGTGTGTGATTCTTCATTTTTGAGTGATGCTCCATTAGTGTGAGATTCTTTGTTAGTGTGTGATGCTCCATTAGGGTGTGATTTTCTTCTGGAGTGTGATGCTCCCAGTTAGTGTGTGATTTTCTTTTAGTGTGTGATACTTCCAGTTAATGTGTGGTTCTCTGTTAGAGGGTGATGCTCCGTTAGTGTGTGATTCTCTGACAGTGTGTGATGCACTGTTAGTGTGTTATTTTCTGTTAGTGTGTGATTCTCTGTTAGTGTATGATGCTCCCAGTTAGTGTGAGATTCTCTGTTAGTGTGTGATTCTCTGTTAGTTTGTGATGCACCCAGGTAGTGTATGATTCTCTGTTAGTGTGTGATGCTCCCAGGTAGTGTGTGATTCTCTGTTAGTGTGTGATGCTCCCAGTAGGTATGTGATTCGCTATTAGTATGGGATTCTGCGTTTGTGTGTGATTCCGCCAGTTAGTTTGTGATTCTCCATTAGTGTGTGATTCTCCGTTAGTGTGTGATTCTCTGACAGTGTGTGATGCTCCGTTAGTGTGTGATTCCTTGTTAGTGTGTGATGCTCCATCAGTGTGTGGTGCTCCCATTTAGTGTGAGATTCTCCGTTACTGTGTGATTCTTCTTTACTGTGTGATGCACCATTAGTGTTTGATTCTCGGTTAGTGTGTGATCCTCCATTAGTGTGTGATTCTCCATTAGTGTGTGACTCTTCGCTGGTGTGTGATGCTCCATTAGTGTGTGATTCTCCGTTAGTGTGTGATTCTCCATTGGTGTGTTATTCTCTGTTATTGTGTGAAGCTCCCAGTTAGTGTCTGATTTTTCGTTAGTGTGTGATTCTCCTTTAGTGTGTGATTCTTCGTTGGTGAGTGATGCTCCATTAGTTTGTGATTCTTTGTTAGTGTGTGATGCTCCGTTAGTATGTGATTCTCCCTGTTAGTGTGTGATGCTCTCCATTTCTGTGTGATTCTTCGTTAGTGTGTGATGCTCCATTAGTGTGTGATGCTCGCAGTTAATGTGTGATTCCCCGTTAGTGTGTGATTCTTCGTTAGTGTGTGATGCAGCATTAGTGTGCGATTCTCTGTTCGTGTGTGATGCTCCCTGTTAGTGTGTCATTCTCTGTTAGTGTGTGATTCTCTGTTAGAGTGTGATGTTCTGTTAGTGTGTGATTCTCTGATAGTGTGTGATGCTCCGTTAGTGTGGGATTCTCTGTTAGTGTGTGATGCTCCGTTAGTGTGTGATTCTCTGTTAGTGTGTGATGCTCCCTGTTAGTCTGTGATGCTGTCTGTTAGTGTGTGATTCTTCATTAGTGTGTGATGCTGCCAGTTAGTGTGTGATTCTCTGTTAGTGTGTGATGATCCATTAGTGTGTGATTCTCCATTAGTGTGTGGTTCTTCGTTAGTGTGCGATTCTCCGTCAGTGTGTTATTCTCTGTTATTGTATGATGCTCCCAGCTAGTGTGAGATTCTCTGTTAGTGTGTGATTCTCCATTAGTGAGTAATGCTCCCAGTTAGCGTGTGATTCTCTGTTAGTGTGTGATGCTCCGTTAGTATGTGATTCTCCCTGTTAGTGTGTGATGCTCTCCATTTCTGTGTGATTCTTCGTTAGTGTGTGATGCTCCATTAGTGTGTGATGCTCGCAGTTAATGTGTGATTCCCCGTTAGTGTGTGATTCTTCGTTAGTGTGTGATGCAGCATTAGTGTGTGATTCTCTGTTCGTGTGTGATGCTCCCTGTTAGTGTGTGATTCTCTGTTAGAGTGTGATGATTTGTTAGTGTGTGATTCTCTGTTAGAGTGTGATGTTTTGTTAGTGTGTGATTCTCTGATAGTGTGTGATGCTACGTTAGTGTGGGATTCTCTGTTAGTGTGTGATGCTCCGTTAGTGTGTGATTCTCTGTTAGTGTGTGATGCTCCCTGTTAGTCTGTAATGCTGTCCGTTAGTGTGTGATTCTTCATTAGTGTGTGATGCTGCCAGTTTGTGTGTGATTCTCCTTTAATGTGTTATTCTCTGTTATTGTGTGAAGCTCCCAGGTAGTGTGTTATTCTTCATTAGTGTGTGATGCACCTTTAGTGTGTGATTCTTTGTTAGTGTGTGATGCTCCCAGTTAGTGTGTGATGGTCCATTAGGGTGTGATTTTCTGCTGCTGTGTGATGCTCCCAGTTAGTGTGTGATTCTCTGTTAGTGTGTGATGCACCCTGTTTCTGTATGATTCTCGGTTAGTGTGTGATCCTCCAGTAGTGTGTGATCCTCTGTTAGTGTGTGATGCTGCCAGTTAGTGTGTGATTCTCCATTAGTGTGTGATTCTCCATTAGTGTGTGATCCTTCGCTGGTGTGTGATGCTCCATTAGTGTGTGATTCTCCGTTAGTGTGTGATTCTCCGTTGGTGTGTTATTCTCTGTTATTGTGTGAAGCTCCCAGTTAGTGTCTGATTCTTCGTTAGTGTGTGATTCTCCTTTAGTGTGTGATTCTTCGTTGGTGAGTGATGCTCCATTAGTTTGTGATTCTTTGTTAGTGTGTGATGCTCCATTAGTATGTGATTCTCCCTGTTAGTGTGTGATGCTCTCCATTTCTGTGTGATTCTTCGTTAGTGTGTGATGCTCTATTAGTGTGTGATGCTCGCAGTTAATGTGTGATTCCCCATTAGTGTGTGATTCTTCGTTAGTGTGTGAAGCAGCATTAGTGTGTGATTCTCTGTTCGTGTGTTATGCTCCCTGTTAGTGTGTCATTCTCTGTTAGTGTGTGATTCTCTGAAGAGTGTGATGTTCTGTTAGTGTGTGATTCTCTGATAGTGTGTGATGCTCCATTAGTGTGGCATTCTCTGTCAGTGTGTGATGCTCCTGGTTAGTCTGTGATGATGTCTGTTAGTGTGTGATTCTTCATTAGTGTGTGATGCTCCCAGTTAGTGTGAGATTCTCCGTTAGTGTGTGATTCTTCTTTACTGTGTGATGCACCATTAGTGTTTGATTCTCCCAGTTTGTGTATGATTCTCGTTTAGTGTGTGATTCTCCATTAGTGTGTGACTCTTCGCTGGTGTGTGATGCTCCATTAGTGTGTGATTCTCCGTTAGTGTGTGATTCTCCCTTGGTTTGTTACTCTCTGTTATTGTGTGACGCTCCCAGTTAGTGTCTGATTCTTTGTTAGTGTGTGATTCTCCTTTAGTGTGTGATTCTTCGTTGGTGAGTGATGCTCCATTAGTTTGTGATTCTTTGTTAGTGTGTGATGCTCTCCATTTCTGTGTGATTCTTCGTTAGTGTGTGATGCTCCATTAGTGTGTGATGCTCGCAGTTAATGTGTGATTCCCCGTTAGTTTGTGATTCTTCGTTAGTGTGTGATGCAGCATTAGTGTGTGATTCTCTGTTCGTGTGTGATGCTCCCTGTTAGTGTGTCATTCTCTGTTAGTGTGTGATTCTCTGTTAGAGTGTGATGTTTTGTTAGTGTGTGATTCTCTGATAGTGTGTGATGCTCCGTTAGTGTGGGATTCTCTGTTAGTGTGTGATGCTCCGTTAGTGTGTGATTCTCTGTTAGTGTGTGATGCTCCCTGTTAGTCTGTGATGCTGTCCGTTAGTGTGTGATTCTTCATTAGTGTGTGATGATGCCAATTAGTGTGTGATTCTCCGTTAGTGTGTGATTCTTCGCTGGTGTGTGATTCTCCGTTAGTTTGTTATTCTCTGTTATTGTGTGAAGATCCCAGGTAGTGTGTGATTCTTCATTGGTGTGTGATTCTAATTCAGTGTGTGATTCTTCATTTTTGAGTGATGCTCCATTAGTGTGAGATTCTTTGTTAGTGTGTGATGCTCCATTAGAGTGTGATTTTCTTCTGGAGTGTGATGCTCCCAGTTAGTGTGTGATTTTCTTTTAGTGTGTGATACTTCCAGTTAATGTGTGGTTCTCTGTTAGAGGGTGATGCTCCGTTAGTGTGTGATTCTCTGACAGTGTGTGATGCACTGTTAGTGTGTTATTTTCTGTTAGTGTGTGATTCTCTGTTAGTGTATGATGCTCCCAGTTAGTGTGAGATTCTCTGTTTGTGTGTGATTCTCCATTAGTGTGTAATGCTCCCAGTTGGCGTGTGATTCTCTGTTAGTGAGTGATGCTCTCCATTCCTGTGTGATTCTTCGTTAGTGTGTGATGCTCCATTAGTGTGTGATGCTCGCAGTTAATGTGTGATTCCCCGTTAGTGTGTGATTCTTCGTTAGTGTGTGATGCAGCATTAGTGTGTGATTCTCTGTTCGTGTGTGATGCTTCCTGTTAGTGTGTCATTCTGTGTTAGTGTGTGATTCTCTGTTAGTGTGTGATGCTCCCTGTTAGTGTGTTGATTCTCCATTAGTGTGTGATTCTCAGTTAGTGTGTGATTCTCTGTTAGTTTGTGATGCTCCCAGGTAGTGTGTGATTCTCTGTTAGTGTGTAATGCTCCCTGTTAGTGTGTTGATTCTCCATTAGTGTGTGATTCTCAGTTAGTGTGTGTTCTCTGTTAGTTTGTGATGCTCCCAGGTAGTGTGTGATTCTCTGTTAGTGTGTGATGCTCCCAGTAGGTATGTGATTCGCTATTAGTATGGGATTCTCCGTTAGTGTGTGATTCCCCCAGTTAGTTTGTGATTCTCCATTAGTGTGTGATTCTCCGTTAGTGTGTGATTCTCCGTTAGTGTGTGATGCTGCCAGGTAGTGTGTGATTCTCTGTTAGTGTATGATGCTCTGTTAGTATGTGATTCTCTGTTAGAGTGTGATGCTCCCAGTTAGTGTGTGATTCTCCGTTAGTGTGTGATGGTCCCAGGTAGTGTGTGATTCTCTGTTAGTGTATGATGCTCTGTTAGTATGTGATTCTCTGTTAGAGTGTGATGCTCCTAGTTAGTGTGTGATTCTCCGTTAGTGTGTGATGCTCTGTTAGAGTGTGATTCTCTGTTAGTGTGTGATGCTCCATCAGTGTGTGATTCTTTGTTAGTGTGTGATGCTACCTGTTAGTGTGTGATTCTCTGTTAGGGTGTGATGCTCCCAGTTAGTATGAGATTCTCAGTTAGAATGTGAATCTCCGTTAGTGTGTGATTCTCTGACAGTGTGTGATGCTCCGTTAGTGTGTGATTCCTTGTTAGTGTGTGATGCTCCATTAGTGTGTGATGCTCCCATTTAGTGTGAGATTCTCCGTTACTGTGTGATTCTTCTTTACTGTGTGATGCACCATTAGTGTTTGATTCTCCCAGTTTGTGTATGATTCTCGGTTAGTGTGTGATCCTCCATTAGTGTGTGATCCTCTGTTAGTGTGTGATGCTGCCAGTTAGTGTGTGATTCTCCATTAGTGTGTGACTCTTTGCTGGTGTGTGATGCTCCATTAGTGTGTGATTCTCCGTTAGTGTGTGATTCTCCATTGGTGTGTTATTCTCTGTCATTGTATGAAGCTCCCAGTTAGTGTCTGATTTTTCGTTAGTGTGTGATTCTCCTTTAGTGTGTGATTCTTCGTTGGTGAGTGATGCTCCATTAGTTTGTGATTCTTTGTTAGTGTGTGATGCTCTCCATTTCTGTGTGATTCTTCGTTAGTGTGTGATGCTCCATTAGTGTGTGATGCTCGCAGTTAATGTGTGATTCCCCGTTAGTGTGTGATTCTTCGTTAGTGTGTGATGCAGCATTAGTGTGCGATTCTCTGTTCGTGTGTGATGCTCCCTGTTAGTGTGTCATTCTCTGTTAGTGTGTGATTCTCTGTTAGAGTGTGATGTTCTGTTAGTGTGTGATTCTCTGATAGTGTGTGATGCTCCGTTAGTGTGGGATTCTCTGTTAGTGTGTGATGCTCCGTTTGTGTGTGATTCTCTGTTAGTGTGTGATGCTCCCTGTTAGTCTGTGATGCTGTCCGTTAGTGTGTGATTCTTCATTAGTGTGTGATGCTGCCAGTTAGTGTGTGATTCTCTGTTAGTGTGTGATGATCCATTAGTGTGTGGTTCTCCGTTAGTGTGTGGTTCTTCGTTAGTGTGCGATTCTCCGTCAGTGTGTTATTCTCTGTTATTGTATGGTGCTCCCAGCTAGTGTGAGATTCTCTGTTAGTGTGTGATTCTCCATTAGTGAGTAATGCTCCCAGTTAGCGTGTGATTCTCTGTTAGTGTGTGATGCTCCGTTAGTATGTGATTCTCCCTGTTAGTGTGTGATGCTCTCCATTTCTGTGTGATTCTTCGTTAGTGTGTGATGCTCCATTAGTGTGTGATTCTCCATTAGTGTGTGATCCTTCGCTGGTGTGTGATGCTCCATTAGTGTGTGATTCTCCGTTAGTGTGTGATACTCCGTTGGTGTGTTATTCTCTGTTATTGTGTGAAGCTCCCAGTTAGTGTCTGATTCTTCGTTAGTGTGTGATTCTCCTTTAGTGTGTGATTCTTCGTTGGTGAGTGATGCTCCATTAGTTTGTGATTCTTTGTTAGTGTGTGATGCTCCATTAGTATGTGATTCTCCCTGTTAGTGTGTGATGCTCTCCATTTCTGTGTGATTCTTCGTTAGTGTGTGATGCTCTATTAGTGTGTGATGCTCGCAGTTAATGTGTGATTCCCCGTTAGTGTGTGATTCTTCGTTAGTGTGTGAAGCAGCATTAGTGTGTGATTCTCTGTTCGTGTGTGATGCTCCCTGTTAGTGTGTCATTCTCTGTTAGTGTGTGATTCTCTGAAGAGTGTGATGTTCTGTTAGTGTGTGATTCTCTGATAGTGTGTGATGCTCCATTAGTGTGGCATTCTCTGTCAGTGTGTGATGCTCCCGGTTAGTCTGTGATGATGTCCGTTAGTGTGTGATTCTTCATTAGTGTGTGATGCTCCCAGTTAGTGTGAGATTCTCCGTTAGTGTGTGATTCTTCTTTACTGTGTGATGCACCATTAGTGTTTGATTCTCCCAGTTTGTGTATGATTCTCGTTTAGTGTGTGATCCTCCATTAGTGTGTGATCCTCTGTTAGTGTGTGATGCTGCTAGTTAGTGTGTGATTCTCCATTAGTGTGTGACTCTTCGCTGGTGTGTGATGCTCCATTAGTGTGTGATTCTCCGTTAGTGTGTGATTCTCCCTTGGTTTGTTACTCTCTGTTATTGTGTGACGCTCCCAGTTAGTGTCTGATTCTTTGTTAGTGTGTGATTCTCCTTTAGTGTGTGATTCTTCGTTGGTGAGTGATGCTCCATTAGTTTGTGATTCTTTGTTGGTGTGTGATGCTCTCCATTTCTGTGTGATTCTTCGTTAGTGTGTGATGCTCCATTAGTGTGTGATGCTCGCAGTTAATGTGTGATTCCCCGTTAGTTTGTGATTCTTCGTTAGTGTGTGATGCAGCATTAGTGTGTGATTCTCTGTTCGTGTGTGATGCTCCCTGTTAGTGTGTCATTCTCTGTTAGTGTGTGATTCTCTGTTAGAGTGTGATGTTTTGTTAGTGTGTGATTCTCTGATAGTGTGTGATGCTCCGTTAGTGTGGGATTCTCTGTTAGTGTGTGATGCTCCGTTAGTGTGTGATTCTCTGTTAGTATGTGATGCTCCCTGTTAGTCTGTGATGCTGTCCGTTAGTGTGTGATTCTTCATTAGTGTGTGATGATGCCAATTAGTGTGTGATTCTCCGTTAGTGTGTGATTCTTCGCTGGTGTGTGATTCTCCGTTAGTTTGTTATACTCTGTTATTGTGTGAAGATCCCAGGTAGTGTGTGATTCTTCATTGGTGTGTGATTCTAATTCAGTGTGTGATTCTTCATTTTTGATTCTTTGTTAGTGTGTGATGCTCCATTAGGGTGTGATTTTCTTCTGGAGTGTGATGCTCCCAGTTAGTGTGTGATTTTCTTTTAGTGTGTGATACTTCCAGTTAATGTGTGGTTCTCTGTTAGAGGGTGATGCTCCGTTAGTGTGTGATTCTCTGACAGTGTGTGATGCACTGTTAGTGTGTTATTTTCTGTTAGTGTGTGATTCTCTGTTAGTGTATGATGCTCCCAGTTAGTGTGAGATTCTCTGTTAGTGTGTGATTCTCCATTAGTGAGTAATGCTCCCAGTTGGCGTGTGATTCTCTGTTAGTGAGTGATGCTCTCCATTTCTGTGTGATTCTTCGTTAGTGTGTGATGCTCCATTAGTGTGTGATGCTCGCAGTTAATGTGTGATTCCCCGTTAGTGTGTGATTCTTCGTTAGTGTGTGATGCAGCATTAGTGTGTGATTCTCTGTTCGTGTGTGATGCTTCCTGTTAGTGTGTCATTCTGTGTTAGTGTGTGATTCTCTGTTAGTGTGTGATGCTCCCTGTTAGTGTGTTGATTCTCCATTAGTGTGTGATTCTCAGTTAGTGTGTATTCTCTGTTAGTTTGTGATGCTCCCAGGTAGTGTGTGATTCTCTGTTAGTGTGTGATGCTCCCAGTAGGTATGTGATTCGCTATTAGTATGGGATTCTCCGTTAGTGTGTGATTCCCCCAGTTAGTTTGTGATTCTCCATTAGTGTGTGATTCTCCGTTAGTGTGTGATTCTCCGTTAGTGTGTGATGCTCCCAGGTAGTGTGTGATTCTCTGTTAGAGTGTGATGCTCCCAGTTAGTGTGTGATTCTCCGTTAGTGTGTGATGGTCCCAGGTAGTGTGTGATTCTCTGTTAGTGTATGATGCTCTGTTAGTATGTGATTCTCTGTTAGAGTGTGATGCTCCCAGTTAGTGTGTGATTCTCCGTTAGTGTGTGATGCTCTGTTAGAGTGTGATTCTCTGTTAGTGTGTGATGCTCCATCAGTGTGTGATTCTTTGGTAGTGTGTGATGCTACCTGTTAGTGTGTGATTCTCTGTTAGGGTGTGATGCTCCCAGTTAGTATGAGATTCTCAGTTAGAATGTGAATCTCCGTTAGTGTGTGATTCTCTGACAGTGTGTGATGCTCCGTTAGTGTGTGATTCCTTGTTAGTGTGTGATGCTCCATTAGTGTGTGATGCTCCCATTTAGTGTGAGATTCTCCGTTACTGTGTGATTCTTCTTTACTGTGTGATGCACCATTAGTGTTTGATTCTCCCAGTTTGTGTATGATTCTCGGTTTGTGTGTGATCCTCCATTAGTGTGTGATCCTCTGTTAGTGTGTGATGCTGCCAGTTAGTGTGTGATTCTCCATTAGTGTGTGACTCTTTGCTGGTGTGTGATGCTCCATTAGTGTGTGATTCTCCGTTAGTGTGTGATTCTCCATTGGTGTGTTATTCTCTGTTATTGTATGAAGCTCCTAGTTGGTGTCTGATTTTTCGTTAGTGTGTGATTCTCCTTTAGTGTGTGATTCTTCGTTGGTGAGTGATGCTCCATTAGTTTGTGATTCTTTGTTAGTGTGTGATGCTCCGTTAGTATGTGATTCTCCCTGTTAGTGTGTGATGCTCTCCATTTCTGTGTGATTCTTCGTTAGTGTGTGATTCTCCATTAGTGTGTGATGCTCGCAGTTAATGTGTGATTCCCCGTTAGTGTGTGATTCTTCGTTAGTGTGTGATGCAGCATTAGTGTGCGATTCTCTGTTCGTGTGTGATGCTCCCTGTTAGTGTGTCATTCTCTGTTAGTGTGTGATTCTCTGTTAGAGTGTGATGTTCTGTTAGTGTGTGATTCTCTGATAGTGTGTGATGCTCCGTTAGTGTGGGATTCTCTGTTAGTGTGTGATGCTCCGTTTGTGTGTGATTCTCTGTTAGTGTGTGATGCTCCCTGTTAGTCTGTGATGCTGTCCGTTAGTGTGTGATTCTTCATTAGTGTGTGATGCTGCCAGTTAGTGTGTGATTCTCCGTTAGTGTGTGATTCTTCGTTAGTGTGTGATGCAGCATTAGTGTGTGATTCTCTGTTCGTGTGTGATCCTCCCTGTTAGTGTGTGATTCTCTGTTAGAGTGTGATGTTTTGTTAGTGTGTGATTCTCTGTTAGAGTGTGATGTTTTGTTAGTGTGTGATTCTCTGATAGTGTGTGATGTAACGTTAGTGTGGGATTCTCTGTTAGTGTGTGATGCTCCGTTAGTGTGTGATTCTCTGTTAGTGTGTGATGCTCCCTGTTAGTCTGTAATGCTGTCCGTTAGTGTGTGATTCTTCATTAGTGTGTGATGCTGCCAGTTTGTGTGTGATTCTCCTTTAGTGTGTTATTCTCTGTTATTGTGTGAAGCTCCCAGGTAGTGTGTTATTCTTCATTAGTGTGTGATGCACCTTTAGTGTGTGATTCTTTGTTAGTGTGTGATGCTCCCAGTTAGTGTGTGATTCTTCATTAGTGTGTGATTCTCCTTCAGTGTGTGATTCTTCGTTGGTGAGTGATGCTCCATTAGTGTGAGATTCTTTGTTAGTGTATGATGGTCCATTAGGGTGTGATTTTCTGCTGCTGTGTGATGCTCCCAGTTAGTGTGTGATTCTCTGTTAGTGTGTGATTCTCTGTTAGTATGTGATGCACCCTGTTTGTGTATGATTCTCGGTTAGTGTGTGATCCTCCATTAGTGTGTGATCCTCTGTTAGTGTGTGATGCTGCCAGTTAGTGTGAGATTCTCCATTAGTGTGTGATTCTCCATTAGTGTGTGATTCTTCGCTGGTGTGTGATGCTCCATTAGAGTGTGATTCTCCGTTAATGTGTGATTCTCCGTTGGTGTGTTATTCTCTGTTATTGTGTGAAGCTCCCAGTTAGTGTCTGATTCTTCGTTAGTGTGTGATTCTCCTTTAGTGTGTGATTCTTCGTTGGTGAGTGATGCTCCATTAGTTTGTGATTCTTTGTTAGTGTGTGATGCTCCATTAGTATGTGATTCTCCCTGCTAGTGTGTGATGCTCTCCATTTCTGTGTGATTCTCCGTTAGTGTGTGATGCTCCATTAGTGTGTGATGTTCGCAGTTAATGTGTGATTCCCCGTTAGTGTGTGATTCTTCGTTAGTGTGTGATGCCGCATCAGTGTGTGATTCTCTGTTAATGTGTGATGCTCCCTGTTAGTGTGTCAGTCTCTGTTAGTGTGTGATTCTCCGTTAGTGTGTGATGCACCCTGTTCGTCTGTGATGCTGTCCGTTAGTGTGTGATTCTTCATTAGTGTGCGATTCTCCGTTAGTGTGTTATTCTCTGTTATTGTGTGATGCTCCCAGTTAGTGTGTGATTTGCTATTAGTGTGTGATTCTCCGTTAGTGTGTGACTCCCCCAGTTAGTGTTTGATTCTCCATTAGTGTGTGATTCTCCATTAGTGTGTGATGCTCTGTTAGTGTGTGATGCTCCCAGGTAGTGTGTGATTCTCTGTTACTGTGTGATGCTCCCAGTTAGTATGTGATTCGCTATTAGTATGGGATTCTCCGTTAGTGTGTGATTCCCCCAGTTAGTGTTTGATTCTCCATTAGTGTGTGATTCTCCATTAGTGTGTGATGCTCTCCGTTTTTGTGTGATGCTCCATCAGTGTGTGATTCTTTGTTAGTGTGTGATGCTCCCAGTTAGTATGAGATTCTCTGTTAGAATGTGAATCTCCGTTAGTGTGTGATTCTCTGACAGTGTGTGATGCTCCGTTAGTGTGAGATTCTTCGTTAGTGTGTGATTCTTCTTTACTGTGTGATGTACCATTAGTGTTTGATTCTCCCAGTTTGTGTATGATTCTCCATTAGTGTGTGACTCTTCGCTGGTGTGTGATGCTCCATTAGTGTGTGATTCTCCGTTAGTGTGTGATTCTCCGTTGGTGTGTTATTCTCTGTTATTGTGTGAAGCTCCCAGTTAGTGTCTGATTCTTCGTTAGTGTGTGATTCTCCTTTAGTGTGTGATTCTTCGTTGGTGAGTGATGCTCCATTAGTTTGTGATTCTTTGTTGCATGTGTGTGATGCTCCGTTAGTATGTGATTCTCCCTGTTAGTGTGTGATGCTCTCCATTTCTGTGTGATTCTTCGTTAGTGTGTGATGCTCCATTAGTGTGTGATGCTCGCAGTTAATGTGTGATTCCCCGTTAGTGTGTGATTCTTCGTTAGTGTGTGATGCAGCATTAGTGTGTGATTCTTCGTTGGTGAGTGATGCTCCATTAGTGTGTGATTCTTTGTTAGTGTGTGATGCTCCCAGTTAGTGTGTGATTCTTCATTAGTGTGTGATTCTCCTTTAGTGTGTGATTCTTCGTTGGTGAGTGATGCTCCATTAGTGTGTGAATCTTTGTTAGTGTGTGATGCTCCATTAGAGTGTGATTTTCTTCTGGAGTGTGATGCTCCCAGTTAGTGTGTGATTTTCTTTTAGTGTGTGATACTTCCAGTTAGCTTGTGATTCTCTGTTGGTGTGTGATGCGCTCAGTTAGTGTGTGATTCTCTGATAGTGTGTGATTATCTGTAAGTGTGTGATGCTCCCAGTTAGTGTGTGATTCTCTGTTAGTGTGTGATGATCCATTAGTGTGTGATTCTCCGTTAGTGTGTGATTCTTTGTTAGTGTGTGATTCTCCGTTAGTGTGTTATTCTCTGTTATTGTGTGAAGCTCCCAGTTAGTGTGTGATTCTTCGTTAGTGTGTGATGCACCTTTAGTGTGTGATTCTTTGTTAGTGTGTGATGCTCCCAGTTAGTGTGTGATTCTTCATTAGTGTGTGATTCTCCTTTAGTGTGTGATTCTTCGTTGGTGAGTGATGCTCCATTAATGTGTGATTCTTTGTTAGTGTGTGATGCTCCATTAGGGTTTGATTTTCTGCTGGTGTGTGATGCTCCCAGTTAGTGTGTGATTCTCTGTTAGTGTGTGATGCTCCCAGTTAGTGTGTGATTCTCTGTTAGTGTGTGATACGTCCAGTTAGTGTGTGATCCTCTGTTAGAGTGTGATGCTCCGTTAGTGTGTTATTCTCTGTTAGTGTGTGATTCTCTGTTAGTGTATGATGCTTCCAGTTAGTGTGAGATTCTCTGTTAGTGTGTGATTCTCCATTAGTGAGTAATGCACCCAGTTCGCGTGTGATTCTCTGTTGGTGAGTGATGCGCTCCATTTCTGTGGGATTCTTTGTTAGTGTGTGATTCTCCTTTAGTGTGTGATTCTTCGTTAGTGTGTGATGCACCTTTAGTGTGTGATTCTTTGTTAATGTGTGATGCTCCCAGTTAGTGTGTGATTCTTCATTAGTGTGTGATTCTCCTTTAGTGTGTGATTCTTCGTTGGTGAGTGATGCTCCATTAATGTGTGATTCTTTGTTAGTGTGTGATGCTCCATTAGGGTTTGATTTTCTGCTGGTGTGTGATGCTCCCAGTTAGTGTGTGATTCTCTGTTAGTGTGTGATGCTCCCAGTTAGTGTGTGATTCTCTGTTAGTGTGTGATACGTCCAGTTAGTGTGTGATCCTCTGTTAGAGTGTGATGCTCCGTTAGTGTGTTATTCTCTGTTAGTGTGTGATTCTCTGTTAGTGTATGATGCTTCCAGTTAGTGTGAGATTCTCTGTTAGTGTGTGATTCTCCATTAGTGAGTAATGCACCCAGTTAGCGTGTGATTCTCTGTTAGTGAGTGATGCGCTCCATTTCTGTGGGATTCTTTGCTAGTGTGTGATGCTCCATTAGTGTGTGATGCTCGCAGTTAATGTGTGATTCCCCGTTAGTGTGTGATTCTTCGTTAGTGTGTGATGCAGCATTAGTGTGTGATTCTTCGTTGGTGAGTGATGCTCCATTAGTGTGTGATTCTTTGTTAGTGTGTGATGCTGCCAGTTAGTGTGTGATTCTTCATTAGTGTGTGATTCTCCTTTAGTGTGTGATTCTTCGTTGGTGAGTGATGCTCCATTAGTGTGTGAATCTTTGTTAGTGTGTGATGCTCCATTAGAGTGTGATTTTCTTCTGGAGTGTGATGCTGCCAGTTAGTGTGTGATTTTCTTTTAGTGTGTGATGCTTCCAGTTAGCTTGTGATTCTCTGTTAGTGTGTGATGCGCTCAGTTAGTGTGTGATTCTCTGATAGTGTGTGATTATCTGTAAGTGTCTGATGCTCCCAGTTAGTGTGTGATTCTCTGTTAGTGTGTGATGATCCATTAGTGTGTGATTCTCCGTTAGTGTGTGATTCTTTGTTAGTGTGTTATTCTCCGTTAGTGTGTTATTCTCTGTTATTGTGTGAAGCTCCCAGTTAGTGTGTGATTCTTCGTTAGTGTGTGATGCACCTTTAGTGTGTGATTCTTTGTTAGTGTGTGATGCTCCCTGTTAGTGTGTGATTCTTCATTAGTGTGTGATTCTCCTTTAGTGTGTGATTCTTCGTTGGTGAGTGATGCTCCATTAATGTGTGATTCTTTGTTAATGTGTGATGTTCCATTAGGGTTTGATTTTCTGCTGGTGTGCGATGCTCCCAGTTAGTGTGTGATTCTCTGTTAGTGTGTGATGCTCCCAGTTAGTGTGTGATTCTCTGTTAGTGTGTGATACGTCCAGTTAGCGTGTGATCCTCTGTTAGAGTGTGATGCTCCGTTAGTGTGTTATTCTCTGTTAGTGTGTGATTCTCTGTTAGTGTATGATGCTCCCAGTTAGTGTGAAATTCTCTGTTAGTGTGTGATTCTCCATTAGTGAGTAATGCACCCAGTTAGCGTGTGATTCTCTGTTAGTGTGTGATGCGCTCCATTTCTGTGGGATTCTTTGTTAGTGTGTGATGCTCCATTAGTGTGTGATGCTCGCAGTTAATGTGTGATTCCCCGTTGGTGTGTGATTCTTCGTTAGTGTGTGATGCAGCATTAGTGTGTGATTCTCTGTTCGTGTGTGATGCTCCCCGTTAGTGTGTCATTCTCTGCTAGTGTGTGATTCTCTGTTAGAGTGTGATGTTATGTTAGTGTGTGATTCTTCGTTAGTGTGTGATTCTTTGTTAGTGTGTGATGCTCCCAGATAGTGGGTGATTCTTCATTAGTGTGTGATTCTCCTTTAATGTGTGATTCTTCGTTGGTGAGTGATGCTCCATTAGTGTGCGATTCTTTGTTAGTGTGTGATGCTCCATTAGGGTGTGATTTTCTTCTGGAGTGTGATGCTCCCAGTTAGTGTGTGGTTCTCTGTTAGTGTATGATGCTCCATTAGTGTGTGATGCTCCCTGTTAATGTGTCATTCTGTGTTAGTGTGTGATTCTCTGATAGTGTGTGATGCTCCGTTAGTGTAGGATTCTCTGTTAGTGTGTGATGCTCCGTTAGTGTGTGATTCTCTGTTAGTGTGTGATTCTTTGCTGGTGTGTGATGCTCCATTAGTGTGTGATTCTTTTTTAGTGTGTGATGCTCCCAGTTAGTGTGTGATTCTCTGTTAGTGTGTGATGCTCCATTAGTGTGTGATTCTCTGTCAGTGTGTGATGCTCCCAATTAATGTGTGATTCTCTGTTACTGTGTGATGCTCCCAGTTAGTATGTGATTCGCTATTAGTATGGGATTCTCCGTTAGTGTGTGATTCCCCCAGTTAGTGTGTGATTCTCCTTTAGTGTGTGATTCTCCATTAGTGTGTGATGCTCCCAGGAAGTGTGTGATTCTCTGTTAGTGTATGATGCTCTGTTAGTATGTGATTCTCTGTTAGAGTGTGATGCTCCCAGTTAGTGTGTGATTCTCCGCTAGTGTGTGATGCTCTGTTAGAGTGTGATTCTCTGTTAGTGTGTGATGCTCTGCGTTTGTGTGTGATGCTCCATTAGTGTGTGATTCTTTGTTAGTGTGTGATGCTCCCTGTTAGTGTGTGATTCTCTGTTAGGGTGTGATGCTCCCAGTTAGTGTGAGATTCTCTGTTAGAATGTGAATCTCCGTTAGTGTGTGATTCTCTGATAGTGTGTGATGCTCTGTTAATGTGTGATTCTCTGTTAGTGTGTGATCATCCATTAGTGTGTGATGCTCCCAGTTAGTGTGAGACTCTCCGTTAGTGTGTGATGCTCCCAGTTTGTGTATGATTCTCAGTTAGTGTGTGATCCTTTGTTAGTGTGTGATGCTGCCAGTTAGTGTGTGATTCTCCATTAGTGTGTGACTCTTCGCTGGTGTGTGATGCTCCATTCGTGTGTGATTCTCCGTTAGTGTGTGATTCTCCGTTGTTGTGTTATTCTCTGTTATTGTGTGAAGCTCCCAGTTAGTGTCTGATTCTTCGTTAGTGTGTGATTCTCCTTTAGTGTGTGATTCTTCATTGGTGAGTGATGCTCCATTAGTTTGTGATTCTTCGTTAGTGTGTGATGCTCCATTAGTGTGTGATTCTCGCAGTTAATGTGTTATTCCCCGTTAGTGTGTGATTCTTCGTTAGTGTGTGATGCAGCATTAGTGTGTGATTCTCTGTTCGTGTGTGATGCTCCCTGTTAGTATGTCATTCTCTGTTAGTGTGTGATTCTCTGTTAGAGTGTGATGTTCTGTTAGTGTGTGATTCTCTGTTAGTGTATGATGCTCCGTTAGTGTATGATTCTCTGTTAGTGTGTGATGCTCCCTGTTAGTCTGTGATGCTGTCCGTTAGTGTGTGATTCTTCAGTAGTGTGTGATGCTGCCAGTTAGTGTGTGATTCTCTGTTACTGTGTAAAGATCCCAGTCAGTGCGTAATTCTCCGTTAGTATGTGATTCTCCATTAGTGTGTGACTCTTCGCTGGTGTGTGATGCTCCACTAGTGTGTGATTCTCCGTTAGTGTGTGATTCTTCGTTGGTGAGTGATGCTCCATTAGTTTGTGATTCTTTGTTAGTGTGTGATAATCCGTTAGTATGTGATTCTCCCTGTTAGTGTGTGATGCTCTCCATTTCTGTGTGATTCTTCGTTAGTGTGTTATGCTCCATTAGTGTGTGATGCTCGCAGTTAATGTGTGATTCCCCGTTAGTGTGTGATTCTTCGTTAGTATGTGATGCAGCATTAGTGTGTGATTCTCTGTTCGTGTGTGATGCTCCCTGTTACGGTGTCATTCTCTGTTAGTGTGTAATTCTCTGTTAGAGTGTGATGTTCTGTTAGTGTGTGATTCTCTGATAGTGTGTGATGCTCCGTTAGTGTGGGATTCTCTGTTAGTGTGTGATGCTCCGTTAGTGTGTGATTCTCTGTTAGTGTGTGATGCTCCCTGTTAGTCTGTGATGCTGTCCGTTAGTGTGTGATTCTTCATTAGTGTGTGATGCTGCCAGTTAGTGTGTGATTCTCCGTTAGTGTGTGATTCTCTGTTATTGTGTGAAGCTCCCGGGTAGTGTGTGATTCTTTGTTAGTGTGTGATTCCTCATTAGTGTGTGATTCTCCTTTAGTGTGTGATTCTTCGTTTGTGAGTGATGCTCCATTAGTGTTAGATTCTTTGTTAGTGTGTGATGCTCCATTAGGGTGTGATTTTCTGCTGGTGTGTGATGCTTCCAGTTACTGTGTGATTCTCTGTTAGTGTGTGATACTTCCAGTTAGTGTGTGATTCTCTGTTAGTGTGTGATTCTCTGACAGTGTGTGATGCACCGTTAGTGTGTTATTTTCTGTTAGTGTGTGATTCTCTGTTAGTGTATGATGCTCCCAGTTAGTGTGAGATTCTCTGTTAGTGTGTGATTCTCCATTAGTGAGTAATGCTCCCAGTTAGCGTGTGATTCTCTGTTAGTGTGTGATGCTCCGTTAGAATGTGATTCTCCCTGTTATTGTGTGATGCTCTCCATTTCTTTGTGATTCTTCGTTAGTGTGTGATGCTCCGTTAGTGTGTTATTCTCTGTTATTGTGTGAAGCTCCCAGGTAGTGTGTGATTCTTCATTAGTGTGTGATGCACCTTTAGTGTGTGATTCTCCCTGTTAGTGTGTGATGCTCCCAGTTAGTGTGTGATTCTTCATTTGTGTGTGATTCTCCTTCAGTGTGTGATTCTTCGTCGGTGAGTGATGCTCCATTCGTGTGTGATTCTTTGTTAGTGTGTGATGCTCCATTTGGGTGTGATTTTCTGCTGGTGTGTGATGCTCCCAGTTACTGTGTGATTCTCTGTTAGTGTGTGATTCTCTGACAGTGTGTGATGCACCGTTAGTGTGTTATTTTCTGTTAGTTTGTGATTCTCTGTTAGTGTGTGATGCTCCCAGTTAGTGTGAGATTCTCTGTTAGTGTGTGATTCTCCATTAGTGAGTAATGCTGCCAGTTAGCGTGTGATTCTCTGTTAATGTGTGATGCTCCATTAGAATGTGATTCTCCCAGTTATTGTGTGATGCTCTCCATTTCTGTGTGATTCTTCGTTAGTGTGTAATGCTCCATTAGTGTGTGATTCTCCTTTAGTGTGTGATTCTTCGTTGGTGAGTGATGCTCCATTAATGTGTGATTCTTTGTTAGTGTGTGATGCTCCATTAGGGTTTGATTTTCTGCTGGTGTGTGATGCTCCCGAGATAGTGTGTGATTCTCTTTTAGTGTGTGATGCTCCCAGTTAGTGTGTGATTCTTAATTAGTGTGTGATTCTCCTTCAGTGTGTGATTCTTCGTTGGTGAGTGATGCTCCATTAGTGTGTGATTCTTTGTTAGTCTGTGATGCTCCATTTGGGTGTGATTTTCTGCTGGTGTGTGATGCTCCCAGTTAGTGTGTGATTCTCTGACAGTGTGTGATGCACCGTTAGTGTGTTATTTTCTGTTAGTTTGTGATTCTCTGTTAGTGTGTGATGCTCCCAGTTAGTGTGCGATTCTCTGTTAGTGTGTGATTCTCCATTAGTGAGTAATGCTGCCAGTTAGCGTGTGATTCTCTGTAAGTGTGTGATGCTCCGTTAGAATGTGATTCTCCCTGTTATTGTGTGATGCTCTCCATTTCTTTGTGATTCTTCGTTAGTGTGTGATGCTCCGTTAGTGTGTTATTCTCTGTTATTGTGTGAAGCTCCCAGGTAGGGTGTGATTCTTCATTAGTGTGTGATGCACCTTCAGTGTGTGATTCTTTGTTAGTGTGTGATGCTCCCAGTTAGTGTGTGATTCTTCATTAGTGTGTGATTCTCCTTCAGTGTGTGATTCTTCGTTAGTGTGTGATTCTCCGTTAGTGTGTGATTCGTCGTTAGTGTGTGATTCTCCGTTAGTGTGTTATTCTCTGTTATTGTGTGAAGCTCCCAGTTAGTGTGTGATTCTTCGTTAGTGTGTGATGCACCTTTCGTGTGTGATTCTTTGTTAGTGTGTGATGCACCCTGTTAGTGTGTGATTCTTCATTAGTGTGTGATTCTCCTTTAGTGTGTGATTCTTCGTTGGTGAGTGATGCTCCATTAATGTGTGATTCTTTGTTAATGTGTGATGCTCCATTAGGGTTTGATTTTCTGCTGGTGTGTGATGCTCCCAGTTAGTGTGTGATTCTCTGTTAGTGTGTGATGCTCCCAGTTAGTGTGTGATTCTCTGTTAGTGTGTGATACGTCCAGTTAGTGTGTGATCCTCTGTTAGAGTGTGATGCTCCGTTAGTGTGTTATTCTCTGTTAGTGTGTGATTCTCTGTTAGTGTATGATGCTCCCAGTTAGTGTGAGATTCTCTGTTAGTGTGTGATTCTCCATTAGTGAGTAATGCACCCAGTTAGCGTGTGATTCTCTGTTAGTGAGTGATGCGCTCCATTTCTGTGGGATTCTTTGTTAGTGTGTGATGCTCCATTAGTGTGTGATGCTCGCAGTTAATGTGTGATTCCCCGTTGGTGTGTGATTCTTCGTTAGTGAGTGATGCAGCATTAGTGTGTGATTCTCTGTTCGTGTGTGATGCTCCCTGTTAGTGTGTCATTCTCTGCTAGTGTGTGATTCTCTGTTAGAGTGTGATGTTATGTTAGTGTGTGATTCTCTGATAGTGTGTGATGCTCCGTTAGTGTGGGATTCTCTGTTAGTGTGTGATGCTCCCAGATAGTGTGTGATTCTTCGTTAGTGTGTGATGCACCTTTAGTGTGTGATTCTTAGTTAGTGTGTGATGCTCCCAGATAGTGTGTGATTCTTCATTAGTGTGTGATTCTCCTTTAATGTGTGATTCTTCGTTGGTGAGTGATGCTCCATTAGTGTGCGATTCTTTGTTAGTGTGTGATGCTCCATTAGGGTGTGATTTTCTTCTGGAGTGTGATGCTCCCAGTTAGTGTGTGGTTCTCTGTTAGTGTGTGATGCTCCATTAGTGTGTGATGCTCCCTGTTAATGTGTCATTCTGTGTTAGTGTGTGATTCTCTGACAGTGTGTGATGCACCGTTAGTGTGTTATTTTCTGTTAGTTTGTGATTCTCTGTTAGTGTATGATGCTCCCAGTTCGTGTGAGATTCTCTGTTAGTGTGTGATTCTCCATTAGTGAGTAATGCTGCCAGTTAGCGTGTGATTCTCTGTTAGTGTGTGATGCTCCATTAGAATGTGATTCTCCCAGTTATTGTGTGATGCTCTCCATTTCTGTGTGATTCTTCGTTAGTGTGTGATGCTACATTAGTGTGTGATGCTCGCAGTTAATGTGTGATTCCCCGTTAGTGTGTGATTCTTCGTTTGTGTGTGATGCAGCATTAGTGTGTGATTCTCTGTTCATTTGTGATGCTTCCTGTTAGTGTGTCATTCTCTGTTAGTGTGTGACTCTCTGTTAGAGTGTGATGTTCTGTTAGTGTGTGATTCTCTGATAGTGTGTGATGCTCCGTTTGTGTGGGATTCTCTGTTAGTCTGTGATGCTGTCCGTTAGTGTGTGATTCTTCATTAGTGTGTGATTCTCCTTTAGTGTGTGATTCTTCGTTGGTGAGTGATGCTCCATTAATGTGTGATTCTTTGTTAATGTGTGATGCTCCATTAGGGTTTGATTTTCTGCTGGTGTGTGATGCTCCCAGTTAGTGTGTGATTCTCTGTTAGTGTATGATGCTCCCAGTTAGTGTGAGATTCTCTGTTAGTGTGTGATTCTCCATTAGTGAGTAATGCACCCAGTTAGCGTGTGATTCTCTGTTAGTGTGTGATGCGCTCCATTTCTGTGGGATTCTTTGTTAGTGTGTGATGCTCCATTAGTGTGTGATGCTCGCAGTTAATGTGTGATTCTCCGTTAGTGTGTGATTCTTCTTTACTGTGTGATGCACCATTAGTGTTTGATTCTCCCAGTTTGTGTATGATTCTCAGTCAGTGTGTGATCCTCCATTAGTGTGTGATCCTCTGTTAGTGTGTGATGCTGCCAGTTAGTGTGTGATTCTCCATTAGTGTGTGACACTTCGCTGGTGTGTGATGCTCCATTAGTGTGTGATTCTCCGTTAGTGTGTGATTCTCCGTTGGTGTGTTATTTTCTGTTATTGTGTGAAGCTCCCAGTTAGTGTCTGATACTTCGTTAGTGTGTTATTCTGCTTTAGTGTGTGATTCTTCGTTGGTGAGTGATGCTCCATTAGTTTGTGATTCTTTGTTAGTGTGTGATGCTCCGTTAGTATGTGATTCTCCCTGTTAGTGTGTGATGCTCTCCATTTCTGTGTGATTCTTCGTTAGTGTGTGATGCTCCTTTCGTGTGTGATGCTCGCAGTTAATGTGTGATTCTTCGTTAGTGTGTGATGCAGCGTTAGTGTGTGATTCTTCGTTGGTGAGTGATGCTCCATTAGTGTGTGATTCTTTGTTAGTGTGTGATGCTCCCAGTTATTGTGTGATTCTTCATTAGTGTGTGATTCTCCTTTAGTGTGTGATTCTTTATTAGTGTGTGATTCTCCATTAGAGTGTGATTTTCTTCTGGAGTGTGATGCTCCCAGTTAGTGTGTGATTTTCTTTTAGTGTGTGATACTTCCAGTTAGTGTGTGGTTCTCTGTTAGAGTGTGATGCTCCGTTAGTGTGTGATTCTCTGATAGCGTGTGATGCTCTGTTAGTGTGTTATTCTCTGTTAGTGTGTGATTCTCTGTTAGCGTATGATGCTCCCAGTTAGTGTGATCTGCTCTGTTAGTGTGTAATTCTCCATTAGTGAGTAATGCTCCCAGTTAGCGTGTGATTCTCTTTTAGTGTGTGATGCGCTCAGTTAGTGTGTGATTTCTCTGATAGTGTGTGATTATCTGTAAGTGTGTGATGCTTCCAGTTAGTGTGTGGTTCTCTGTTAGTGTGTGATGATCCATTAGTGTGTGATTCTCCGTTAGTGTGTGATTCTTCGTTAGTGTGTGATTCTTTGTTAGTGTGCGATGCTCCCAGTTAGTGTGTGATTCTTCATCAGTGTCTGATTCTCCTTTAGTGTGTGATTCTTCGTTGGTGAGTGATGCTCCATTAGTGTGTGATTCTTTGTTAGTGTGTGATGCTCCATTAGGGTGTGATTTTCTGCTGGTGTGTGATGCTCCCAGTTAGTGTGTGATTCTCTGTTAGTGTGTGATACGTCCAGTTAGTGTGTGATTCTCTGTTAGTGTGTGATGCTCCGTTAGTGTGTGATTCTCTGACAGTGTGTGATGCACCGTTAGTGTGTTATTCTCTGTTAGTGTGTGATTCTCTGTTAGTGTGTGATGCTCCCAGTTAGTGTGATCTGCTCTGTTAGTGTGTAATTCTCCATTAGTGAGTAATGCTCCCAGTTAGCGTGTGATTCTCTTTTAGTGTGTGATGCGCTCAGTTAGTGTGTGATTCTCTGATAGTGTGTGATTATCTGTAAGTGTGTGATGCTTCCAGTTAGTGTGTGGTTCTCTGTTAGTGTGTGATGCTCTCCGTTAGTGTGTGATTCTTCGTTAGTGTGTGATACTTCATTAGTGTGTGAAGCTCCATTAGTGTGTGATTCTCTGTTAGTGTGTGATGCTCCCTGTTAGTGTGTCATTCTCTGCTAGTGTGTGATTCTCTGTTAGAGTGTGATGTTATGTTAGTGTGTGATTCTCTGATAGTGTGTGATGCTCCGTTAGTGTGGGATTCTCTGTTAGTGTGTGATGCTCCCAGATAGTGTGTGATTCTTCGTTAGTGTGTGATGCACCTTTAGTGTGTGATTCTTAGTTAGTGTGTGATGCTCCCAGATAGTGTGTGATTCTTCATTAGTGTGTGATTCTCCTTTAATGTGTGATTCTTCGTTGGTGAGTGATGCTCCATTAGTGTGCGATTCTTTGTTAGTGTGTGATGCTCCATTAGGGTGTGATTTTCTTCTGGAGTGTGATGCTCCCAGTTAGTGTGTGGTTCTCTGTTAGTGTGTGATGCTCCATTAGTGTGTGATGCTCCCTGTTAATGTGTCATTCTGTGTTAGTGTGTGATTCTCTGACAGTGTGTGATGCACCGTTAGTGTGTTATTTTCTGTTAGTTTGTGATTCTCTGTTAGTGTATGATGCTCCCAGTTCGTGTGAGATTCTCTGTTAGTGTGTGATTCTCCATTAGTGAGTAATGCTGGCAGTTAGCGTGTGATTCTCTGTTAGTGTGTGATGCTCCGTTAGTATGTGATTCTCCCTGTTAGTGTGTGATGCTCTCTATTTCTGTATGATTCTTCGTTAGTGTGTGATGCCCCATTAGTGTGTGATGCTCGCAGTTAATGTGTGATTCCCCGTTAGTGTGTGATTCTTCATTAGTGTGTCATGCAGCATTAGTGTGTGATTCTCTGTTCGTGTGTGATGCTCCCTGTTAGTGTGTCATTCTCTGTTAGTGTGTGATTCTCTGTTAGAGTGTGATGTTCTCTTAGTGTGTGATTCTCTGATAGTGTGTGATTCTCTGTTAGAGTGTGATGTTCTCTTAGTGTGTGATTCTCTGATAGTGTGTGATGCTCCGTTAGTGTGTGTTTCTCTGTTAGTGTGTGATGCTCCCGGTTAGTCTGTGATGCTGTCCGTTAGTGTGTGATTCTTCATTAGTGTGTGATGCTGCCAGTTAGTGTGTGATGCTCCGTTAGTGTGTGATTCTCTGTTAGTGTGTGATGCTCCGTTAGTGTGTGATTCTCTGTTAGTGTGTGATGCTCCCTGTTAGTCTGTGATGCTGTTCGTTAGTGTGTGATTCTTCATTAGGGTGTGATGCTGCCAGTTAGTGTGTGATTCTCTGTTAGTGTGTGATGATCCATTAGTGTGTGATTCTCTGTTAGTTTGTGACGATGCCAGTTTGTGTGTGATTCTCCGTTAGTGTGTGATTCTTCTTTAGTGTGTGATGCACCTTTAGTGTGTGATTCTTTGTTAGTGTGTGATGCTCCCAGGTAGTGTGTGATTCTCTGTTAGTGTATGCTGCTCTGTTAGTATGTGATTCTTTGTTAGAGTGTGATGCTTCCAGTTAGTGTGTGATTGTCCGTTCGTGTGTGATGCTCTGTTAGAGTGTGATTCTCTGTTAGTGTGTGATACTCCATTAGTGTGTCATTCTCCATTAGTGTGTGATGCTCTCCGTTTGTGTGTGATTCTCCATCAGTGTGTGATTCTTTGTTAGGGTGTGATGCTCCCAGTTAGTATCAGATTCTCTGTTAGAATGTGAATCTCCGTTAGTGTGTGATTCTCTGACAGTGTGTGATGCTCCGTTAGTGTGTTATTCTCTGTTAGTGTGTGATGCTCCATTAATATGTGATGCTCTCAGTTAGTGTGAGATTCTCCGTTAGTGTGTGATTCTTCTTTACTGTGTGATGCACCATTAGTGTTTGATTCTCCCAGTTTGTGTATGATTCTCAGTTAGTGTGTGATCCTCCATTAGTGCGTGATCCTCTGTTAGTGTGTGATGCTGCCAGCTAGTGTGTGATTCTCCATTAGTGTGTGACACTTCGCTGGTGTGTGATGCTCCATTAGTGTGTGATTCTCCGTTAGTGTGTGATTCTCCGTTGGTGTGTTATTTTCTGTTATTGTGTGAAGCTCCCAGTTAGTGTCTGATACTTCGTTAGTGTGTTATTCTGCTTTAGTGTGTGATTCTTCGTTGGTGAGTGATGCTCCATTAGTTTGTGATTCTTTGTTAGTGTGTGATGCTCCGTTAGTATGTGATTCTCCCTGTTAGTGTGTGATGCTCTCCATTTCTGTGTGATTCTTCGTTAGTGTGTGATGCTCCATTCATGTGTGATGCTCGCAGTTAATGTGTGATTCTTCGTTAGTGTGTGATGCAGCGTTAGTGTGTGATTCTTCGTTGGTGAGTGATGCTCCATTAGTGTGTGATTCTTTGTTAGTGTGTGATGCTCCCAGTTATTGTGTGATTCTTCATTAGTGTGTGATTCTCCTTTAGTGTGTGATTCTTTATTAGTGTGTGATTCTCCATTAGAGTGTGATTTTCTTCTGGAGTGTGATGCTCCCAGTTAGTGTGTGATTTTCTTTTAGTGTGTGATACTTCCAGTTAGTGTGTGGTTCTCTGTTAGAGTGTGATGCTCCGTTAGTGTGTGATTCTCTGATAGCGTGTGATGCTCTGTTAGTGTGTTATTCTCTGTTAGTGTGTGATTCTCTGTTAGCGTATGATGCTCCCAGTTAGTGTGATCTGCTCTGTTAGTGTGTAATTCTCCATTAGTGAGTAATGCTCCCAGTTAGCGTGTGATTCTCTTTTAGTGTGTGATGCGCTCAGTTAGTGTGTGATTTCTCTGATAGTGTGTGATTATCTGTAAGTGTGTGATGCTTCCAGTTAGTGTGTGGTTCTCTGTTAGTGTGTGATGATCCATTAGTGTGTGATTCTCCGTTAGTGTGTGATTCTTCGTTAGTGTGTGATTCTTTGTTAGTGTGCGATGCTCCCAGTTAGTGTGTGATTCTTCATCAGTGTCTGATTCTCCTTTAGTGTGTGATTCTTCGTTGGTGAGTGATGCTCCATTAGTGTGTGATTCTTTGTTAGTGTGTGATGCTCCATTAGGGTGTGATTTTCTGCTGGTGTGTGATGCTCCCAGTTAGTGTGTGATTCTCTGTTAGTGTGTGATACGTCCAGTTAGTGTGTGATTCTCTGTTAGAGTGTGATGCTCCGTTAGTGTGTGATTCTCTGATAGCGTGTGATGCTCTGTTAGTGTGTTATTCTCTGTTAGTGTGTGATTCTCTGTTAGCGTATGATGCTCCCAGTTAGTGTGATCTGCTCTGTTAGTGTGTAATTCTCCATTAGTGAGTAATGCTCCCAGTTAGCGTGTGATTCTCTTTTAGTGTGTGATGCGCTCAGTTAGTGTGTGATTCTCTGATAGTGTGTGATTATCTGTAAGTGTGTGATGCTTCCAGTTAGTGTGTGGTTCTCTGTTAGTGTGTGATGATCCATTAGTGTGTGATTCTCCGTTAGTGTGTGATTCTTCGTTAGTGTGTGATTCTTTGTTAGTGTGCGATGCTCCCAGTTAGTGTGTGATTCTTCATCAGTGTCTGATTCTCCTTTAGTGTGTGATTCTTCGTTGGTGAGTGATGCTCCATTAGTGTGTGATTCTTTGTTAGTGTGTGATGCTCCATTAGGGTGTGATTTTCTGCTGGTGTGTGATGCTCCCAGTTAGTGTGTGATTCTCTGTTAGTGTGTGATACGTCCAGTTAGTGTGTGATTCTCTGTTAGTGTGTGATGCTCCGTTAGTGTGTGATTCTCTGACAGTGTGTGATGCACCGTTAGTGTGTTATTCTCTGTTAGTGTGTGATTCTCTGTTAGTGTGTGATGCTCCCAGTTAGTGTGATCTGCTCTGTTAGTGTGTAATTCTCCATTAGTGAGTACTGCTCCCAGTTAGCGTGTGATTCTCTTTTAGTGTGTGATGCGCTCAGTTAGTGTGTGATTCTCTGATAGTGTGTGATTATCTGTAAGTGTGTGATGCTTCCAGTTAGTGTGTGGTTCTCTGTTAGTGTGTGATGATCCATTAGTGTGTGATTCTCCGTTAGTGTGTGATTCTTCGTTAGTGTGTGATTCTTTGTTAGTGTGTGATGCTCCCAGTTAGTGTGTGATTCTTCATCAGTGTCTGATTCTCTTTTAGTGTGTGATTCTTCGTTGGTGAGTGATGCTCCATTAGTGTGTGATTCTTTGTTAGTGTGTGATGCTCCATTAGGGTGTGATTTTCTGCTGGTGTGTGATGCTCCCAGTTAGTGTGTGATTCTCTGTTAGTGTGTGATACGTTCAGTTAGTGTGTGATTCTCTGTTAGTGTGTGATGCTCCGTTAGTGTGTGATTCTCTGACAGTGTGTGATGCACCGTTAGTGTGTTATTCTCTGTTAGTGTGTGATTCTCTGTTAGTGTATGATGCTCCCAGTTAGTGTGAGATTCTCTGTTAGTGTGTGATTTTCCATTAGTGAGTAATGCTCCCAGTTAGCGTGTGATTCTCTGTTAGTGTGTGATGCTCCGTTAGTGTGTGATGCTCCATTAGTGTGTGATGCTCGCAGTTAATGTGTGATTCCCCGTTAGTGTGTGATTCTCTGTTAGTGTGTGATTCTCTGTTAGAGTGTGATGTTCTGTTAGTGTGTGATTCTGTGATAGTGTGTGATGCTCCGTTAATTTGGTATTCTCTGTTAGTGTGTGATGCTCCGTTAGTGTGTGATTCTCTGTTACTGTGTGAAGATCCCAGTCAGTGCGTGATTCTCTGTTAGTGTGTGATTCTCTGTTAGTGTGTGATGCTCCCCGTTAGTGTGTGATTCTCCGTTAGTGTGTGATTCTCCTAGTTTGTATGTGATTCTCCATTAGTGTGTCATACTCCGATAGTGTGTGATTCTCCATTAGTGTGTGATGCTCCCAGTTAGTGTGTGATTCTCTGTTAGTGTGTGATGCTCTCCGTTAGTGTGTGATTCTTCGTTAGTGTGTGATACTTCATTAGTGTGTGAAGCTCCATTAGTGTGTGATTCTCTGTTAGTGTGTGATGCTCCCAGGTAGTTTGTGATGCTCCCAGTTAGTGTGTGATTCTCTGTTATTCTCTGAAGCTCCGTTAGTGTGTGATTCTCTGTTAGTGTGTGATGCTCCATTAGTGTGTGATTCTCTGTTAGTGTGTGATGCTCCCAGTTAGTTTGTGATGCTCCATTAGTGTATGATGCTCTGTTCGTGTGTGATGCTCCCTGTTAGTGTGTCATTCTCTGTTAGTGTGTGATTCTCTGTAGAGTGTGATGTTCTGTTAGTGTGTGATTCTCTGATAGTGTGTGATGCTCCGTTAGTGTGGCATTCTCTGTTAGTGTGTGATGCTCCCGGTTAGACTGTGATGCTCTCCGTTAATGTGTGATTCTTCATTAGTGTGTGATGCTGCCAGTTAGTGTGTGATTCTCTGTTAGTGTGTGATTCTCTGTTAGAGTGTGATGTTCTGTTAGTGTGTGATTCTCTGATAGTGTGTGATGCTCCGTTAATTTGGTATTCTCTGTTAGTGTGTGATGCTCCGTTAGTGTGTGATTCTCTGTTACTGTGTGAAGATCCCAGTCAGTGCGTGATTCTCTGTTAGTGTGTGATTCTGTGTTAGTGTGTGATGCTCCCCGTTAGTGTGTGATTCTCCGTTAGTGTGTGATTCTCCTAGTTTGTATGTGATTCTCCATTAGTGTGTCATACTCCGATAGTGTGTGATTCTCCATTAGTGTGTGATGCTCCCAGTTAGTGTGTGATTCTCTGTTAGTGTGTGATGCTCTCCGTTAGTGTGTGATTCTTCGTTAGTGTGTGATACTTCATTAGTGTGTGAAGCTCCATTAGTGTGTGATTCTCTGTTAGTGTGTGATGCTCCCAGGTAGTTTGTGATGCTCCCAGTTAGTGTGTGATTCTCTGTTATTCTCTGAAGCTCCGTTAGTGTGTGATTCTCTGTTAGTGTGTGATGCTCCATTAGTGTGTGATTCTCTGTTAGTGTGTGATGCTCCCAGTTAGTTTGTGATGCTCCATTAGTGTGTGATTCTCCGTTAGTGTGTGATTCTTCGTTAGTGTGTGATTCTCCATTAGTTTGTGATTCTCCGTTAGTGTGTGATGCTCCCCGTTAGTGTGTGATTCTCCATTAGTGTTTGATTCTCCCACTTAGTGTGTGATTCTCTGTTCGTGTGTGATGCTCCCTGTTAGTGTGTCATTCTCTGTTAGTGTGTGATTCTCTGATAGTGTGTGATGCTCCGTTAGTGTGGGATTCTCTGTTAGTGTGTGATGCTCCGTTAGTGTGTGATTCTCTGTCAGTGTGTTATGCTCCCAGTTAATGTGTGATTCTCTGTTACTGTGTGATGCTCCCAGTTAGTATGTGATTCGCTATTAGTATGGGATTCTCCGTTAGTGTTTGATTCCCCCAGTTAGTGTGTGATTCTCCATTAGTGTGTGATTCTCCTTTAGTGTGTGATTCTCCGTTAGTGTGTGATGCTCCCAGGTAGTGTGTGATTCTCTGTTAGTGTGTGATGCTCTCCGTTTGTGTGTGATGCTCCATTAGTGTGTGATTCTTTGTTAGTGTGTGATGCTCCCTGTTAGTGTGTGATTCTCTGTTAGAGTGTCATGCTCCCAGTTAGTGTGAGATTCTCTGTTAGAATGTGAATCTCCGTTAGTGTTTGATTCTCTGATAGTGTGTGATGTTCTGTTAGTGTGTGATTCTCCGTTCGTGTGTGATGCTCCATTAGTGTGTGATGCTCCCAGTTAGTGTGAGATACTCCGTTAGTGTATGATTCTTCTTTACTGTGTGATGCACCATTAGTGTTTGATTCCCCCTGTTTGTGTATGATTCTCGGTTAGAGTGTGATCCTCCAGTAGTGTGTGACTCTTCGCTGGTGTGTGATGCTCCATTCGTGTTTGATTCTCCGTTGTTGTGTTATTCTCTGTTATTGTGTGAAGCTCCCAGTTAGTGTCTGATTCTTCGTTAGTGTGTGATTCTCCTTTAGTGTGTGATTCTTCATTGGTGAGTGATGCTACATTATTTTGTGATTCTTCGTTAGTGTGTGATGCTCCATTAGTGTGTGATGCTCGCAGTTAATGTGTGATTCCCCGTTAGTGTGTGATTCTTCGTTAGTGTGTGATGCAGCATTAGTGTGTGATTCTCTGTTCGTGTGTGATGCTCCCTGTTAGTGTGTCATTCTCTGTTAGTGTGTGATTCTCTGTCAGAGTGTGATGTTCTGTTAGTGTGTGATTCTCTGATAGTGTGTGATGCTCCGTTAGTGTGGCATTCTCTGTTAGTGTGTGATGCTCTGTTAGTGTGTGATGCTCCCGGTTAGTCTGTGATGCTGTCCGTTAGTGTGTGATTCTTCATTAGTGTGTGATGCTGCCAGTTAGTGTGTGATTCTCTGTTAGTGTGTGATTCTCTGTTAGAGTGTGATGTTCTGTTAGTCGGTGATTCTCTGATAGTGTGTGATGCTCCGTTAGTGTGGTATTCTGTTAGTGTGTGATGCTCCGTTAGTGTGTGATTCTCTGTTACTGTGTGAAAATCCCAGTCAGTGCGTGATTCTCTGTTAGTGTGTGATTCTCTGTTAGTGTGTGATGCTCCCTGTTAGTGTGTGATTCTCCGTTAGTGTGTGATTCTCCCAGTTTGTGTGTGATTCTCCATTAGTGTGTGATGCTCTCCGTTAGTGTGTGATTCTTCGTTAGTGTGTGATACTTCATTAGTGTGTGAAGCTCCATTAGTGTGTGATTCTCTGTTAGCGTGTGATGCTCCATTAGTGTGTGATTCTCTGTTAGTGTGTGATGCTCCCAGTTAGTTTGTGATGCTCCATTAGTGTGTGATTCTCCATTTTGTGTGTGATTTTCCGTTAGTGTGTGATGCTCCCAGTGAGTGTGTGATTCTCTGTAGGTGTGTGATGCTCTGTTAGTGTGTGATTCTCCCTGTTAGTGTGTGATGCTCTCCGTTAGTGTGTGATTCTTCGTTAGTGTGTGATGCACCATTAGTGTGTGATTCTCCGTTAGTGTGTGATGCTCACAGTTAGTGTGTGATTCTCTGTTAGTGTGTGATTCTGCATTAGTGTGTGACTCTCCGTCAGTGTGTGATTCTTCGTTAGTGTGCGATTCTCCATTAGTTTGTGATTCTCCGTTGGTGTGTGATGCTGCCCGTTAATGTGTGATTCTCCGTTAGTGTGTGGTTCTCCCAGTTAGTCTGTGATTCTCTGTTAGTGTGTGATGCTCTATTAGTGTTTGAATCTCCCTGTTAGTGTGTGATGCTCTCCGTTAGCGTGTGATTCTTCGTTCATGTGTCAGTCTTCGTTAGTGTGTGATGCTCCATTAGTGTGTGATTCTCTGTTAGTGTGTGATGCTCCCAGTTAGTGTGTGATTCTCTTTTAGTGTGTGAAGCTCCGTTAGTGCGTGATTCTTCGTTAGTGTGTGATGCTCCATTAGTGTGTGATTCTCTGTTAGTGTGTGATTCTCCGTTACTGTGTGATTCTTCGTTAGTGTGTGATTCTCCGTTAGTTAGTGATTCTCCGTTAGTGTGTGATGCTCCCCGTTGGTGTGTGATCTCCGTTAGTGTGTGACTCATCGTTTGTGTGTGATGCTCCATTAGTGTGTGATTCTCTGTTACTATGTGATGCTCCCAGTTAGTGTGTGATTCTCTGTTAGCGTGTGATGCTCCGTTAGTGTGTTATTCTCCGTTAGAGTGTGATGCTCCATTAATGAGTGATGCTCCATTAGTGTGTGTTTCTCCGTTAGAGGTTGATGCTCAATTAATGTGTGATTCTCTGTTAGTGTGTGATTCTTCGTTAGTGTGTGATTGTCCGTTAGAGTGTGATGCTCCCAGATAGTGTGTGATTCTCTGTTAGTGTGTGATTGTCCGTTAGAGTGTGATGCTCCCAGTTAGAGAGTGATTCTCTGTTAGTGTGTGATTCTGAATTAGAGGGTGATGCTCCCAGTTAGTGTGTGATTCTCCGTTCGTGTGAGATGCACCGTTAGTGTGTGATTCTCCATTAGAGTGTGATGCTCTCCGTTAGTGTGTGATGCTCCATTAGTGTGTGATTCTCCGTTAGTTTGTGATGGTTCGATAGTGTGTGATTCTCTGTTATTGTGTGAAGATCCCAGTTAGTGTATAATTCTCCATTAGAGTGTGATGCTCCCAGTTAGTGCGTGATTCTCCGTTAGTGTGTGATTCTTCGTTGGTGTGTGATACTCCATTAGTGTGTGATTCTTTGTTAGTGTGTGATGCTCCCAGTTAGTGTGTGATACTCTGTTTATCTGTGATGCTCCATTACTGTGTGATTCTCTGGTAGTGTGCAATGCTCCCACTCAGTGTGTGATTCTCTGTTAGAGTGTGATGCACCGTTAGTGTGTTATTCTCTGTTGGTGTGTGATGCGCCATTAATGTGTGATACCCCGTTAGTGTGTGATTCTCCGTTAGTGTGTGATTCTCTGTTATTGTGTGAAGCTCCCAGTCAGTGTGTGATTCTCCGTTAGTGTGTGATTCTCCGTTATTGTGTGATGCTCCGTTAGTGTGTGATGCGCTCAGTTAGTGTGTGATTCTTGTTAGTGTGTGATTATCTGTAAGTGTGTGATGCTCCCCGTTAGTGTGTGATTCTCCGTTAGTGTGTGATTTTTCGTTAGTGTGTGATGCACCATTAGTGTGTGATTCTCTGTTACTGTGTGATGCTCACAGTTAGTGTGTGATTCTCTGTTAGTGTGTGATGCTCACAGTTAGTGTGTGATTCTCTGTTAGTGTGTGATGCTCCGTTAGTGTGTGATTCTCTGTTCGTGTCTGATTCTCCCAGTTAGTGTGTGATTCGCTGTTAGTGTGTGATTCTCCGTTAGTGTGTTATTCTCCGTTAGAGTGTGATGCCCTCTGTTATAGTGTGATGATCCATTAGTGTGTGATTCTCTGTCAGTGTGTGATGCTCCATTAATGTGTGATGCTCCGTTAGTGTGTGATTCTCTGTTAGTGTGTGATGCTCCCCGTTAGTGTGTGATTCTCCGTTAGTGTGTGATTCTCCCAGTTAGTGTGTGATGCTCCATTAGTGTGTGATTCTCCGTTAGTTTGTGATGGTCCGATAGTGTGTGATTCTCTGTTATTGTGTGAAGATCCCAGTTAGTGTATGATTCTCCATTAGAGTGTGATGCTCCCAGTTAGTGCGTGATACTTCGTTAGTGTGTGAAGCTCCATTAGTGTGTGATTCTCTGTTAGTGTGTGATGCTCCCAGGTAGTGTGTGATGCTCCCAGTTAGTGTGTGATTCTCTGTTATTGTGTGAAGCTCCGTTAGTGTGTGATTCTTCGTTAGTGTGTGATGCTCCATTAGTGTGTGATTCTCTGCTAGTCCGTGATGCTCCCAGTTAGCGTCTGATTCTCTGTTAGTGTGTGATTCTGCATTAGTGTGTGATTCTCCGTCAATGTGTGATTCTCCGTCAGACTGTGATGCTCTCCGTTAGTATGTGATGCTCCAGTAGTGTGTAATTCTCCATTAGTGTGTGATGCTCCCAGTTAGTTTGTGATTCCAGATTAGTGTGTGATTCTCCATCAGTGTGTGATTCTCTGTCAGTGTGTGATGCTCTCCGTTAGTGTATGATGCTCCATTAATGTGTGATTCTCAGTTAGTGTGTGATTCTTCGTTAGTGTGTGATTCCCTGTTAGTGTGTCATGCTCCCAGATAGTGTGTGGTTCTCTGTTAGTGTGTGATTGTCAATTAGTCTGTGATGCTCCCAGTTAGTGTGTGATTCTCCCTTAGTGTGATTTTCCGTTAGTGTGTGATTCTCCATTAGTGTGTGATGCTCCCAGTTAGTGTATGATTCTCTGCTAGGGTGTGATTCTCCATTAGTGTGTTTTTCTCCGTTAGTGTGTGATTCTTCGTTACTGTGTGATGCTCCATTAATGTGTGATTCTCTGTTAGAATGTGGTGCTCCCAGTTAGTGTGTGATTCTTCATTAGTGTGTGATGCTCCATTAGTGTGTGTTTCTCCGTTAGGGTGTTGATTCTCCGTTAGTGTGTTGATTCTCCGTTAGTGTGTGATGCTCCCAGTTAGTGCGTGACTCTCCGTCAGTGTGTGATTCTTCGTTAGTGTGCGATTCTCCATTAGTTTGTGATTCTCCGTTGGTGTGTGATGCTGCCCGTTAATGTGTGATTCTCCGTTAGTGTGTGGTTCTCCCAGTTAGTCTGTGATTCTCTGTTAGTGTGTGATGCTCTATTAGTGTTTGAATCTCCCTGTTAGTGTGTGATGCTCTCCGTTAGCGTGTGATTCTTCGTTCATGTGTCAGTCTTCGTTAGTGTGTGATGCTCCATTAGTGTGTGATTCTCTGTTAGTGTGTGATTCTCCGTTACTGTGTGATTCTTCGTTAGTGTGTGATTCTCCGTTAGTTAGTGATTCTCCGTTAGTGTGTGATGCTCCCCGTTGGTGTGTGATCTCCGTTAGTGTGTGACTCATCGTTTGTGTGTGATGCTCCATTAGTGTGTGATTCTCTGTTACTGTGTGATGCTCCCAGTTAGTGTGTGATTCTCTGTTAGCGTGTGATGCTCCGTTAGTGTGTTATTCTCCGTTAGAGTGTGATGCTCCATTAATGAGTGATGCTCCATTAGTGTGTGTTTCTCCGTTAGAGGTTGATGCTCAATTAATGTGTGATTCTCTGTTAGTGTGTGATTCTTCGTTAGTGTGTGATTGTCCGTTAGAGTGTGATGCTCCCAGATAGTGTGTGATTCTCTGTTAGTGTGTGATTGTCCGTTAGAGTGTGATGCTCCCAGTTAGAGAGTGATTCTCTGTTAGTGTGTGATTCTGAATTAGTGGGTGATGCTCCCAGTTAGTGTGTGATTCTCCGTTCGTGTGAGATGCACCGTTAGTGTGTGATTCTCCATTAGAGTGTGATGCTCTCCGTTAGTGTGTGATGCTCCATTAGTGTGTGATTCTCCGTTAGTTTGTGATGGTTCGATAGTGTGTGATTCTCTGTTATTGTGTGAAGATCCCAGTTAGTGTATAATTCTCCATTAGAGTGTGATGCTCCCAGTTAGTGCGTGATTCTCCGTTAGTGTGTGATTCTTCGTTGGTGTGTGATACTCCATTAGTGTGTGATTCTTTGTTAGTGTGTGATGCTCCCAGTTAGTGTGTGATACTCTGTTTATCTGTGATGCTCCATTAGTGTGTGATTCTCTGGTAGTGTGCAATGCTCCCACTCAGTGTGTGATTCTCTGTTAGAGTGTGATGCACCGTTAGTGTGTTATTCTCTGTTGGTGTGTGATGCGCCATTAATGTGTGATACCCCGTTAGTGTGTGATTCTCCGTTAGTGTGTGATTCTCTGTTATTGTGTGAAGCTCCCAGTCAGTGTGTGATTCTCCGTTAGTGTGTGATGCTCCCCGTTGGTGTGTGATCTCCGTTAGTGTGTGACTCATCGTTTGTGTGTGATGCTCCATTAGTGTGTGATTCTCTGTTACTGTGTGATGCTCCCAGTTAGTGTGTGATTCTCTGTTAGCGTGTGATGCTCCGTTAGTGTGTTATTCTCCGTTAGAGTGTGATGCTCCATTAATGAGTGATGCTCCATTAGTGTGTGTTTCTCCGTTAGAGGTTGATGCTCAATTAATGTGTGATTCTCTGTTAGTGTGTGATTCTTCGTTAGTGTGTGATTGTCCGTTAGAGTGTGATGCTCCCAGATAGTGTGTGATTCTCTGTTAGTGTGTGATTGTCCGTTAGAGTGTGATGCTCCCAGTTAGAGAGTGATTCTCTGTTAGTGTGTGATTCTGAATTAGTGGGTGATGCTCCCAGTTAGTGTGTGATTCTCCGTTCGTGTGAGATGCACCGTTAGTGTGTGATTCTCCATTAGAGTGTGATGCTCTCCGTTAGTGTGTGATGCTCCATTAGTGTGTGATTCTCCGTTAGTTTGTGATGGTTCGATAGTGTGTGATTCTCTGTTATTGTGTGAAGATCCCAGTTAGTGTATAATTCTCCATTAGAGTGTGATGCTCCCAGTTAGTGCGTGATTCTCCGTTAGTGTGTGATTCTTCGTTGGTGTGTGATACTCCATTAGTGTGTGATTCTTTGTTAGTGTGTGATACTCCCAGTTAGTGTGTGATACTCTGTTTATCTGTGATGCTCCATTAGTGTGTGATTCTCTGGTAGTGTGCAATGCTCCCACTCAGTGTGTGATTCTCTGTTAGAGTGTGATGCACCGTTAGTGTGTTATTCTCTGTTGGTGTGTGATGCGCCATTAATGTGTGATACCCCGTTAGTGTGTGATTCTCCGTTAGTGTGTGATTCTCTGTTATTGTGTGAAGCTCCCAGTCAGTGTGTGATTCTCCGTTAGTGTGTGATTCTCCGTTATTGTGTGATGCTCCGTTAGTGTGTGATGCGCTCAGTTAGTGTGTGATTCTTGTTAGTGTGTGATTATCTGTAAGTGTGTGATGCTCCCCGTTAGTGTGTGATTCTCCGTTAGTGTGTGATTTTTCGTTAGTGTGTGATGCACCATTAGTGTGTGATTCTCTGTTACTGTGTGATGCTCACAGTTAGTGTGTGATTCTCTGTTAGTGTGTGATGCTCACAGTTAGTGTGTGATTCTCTGTTAGTGTGTGATGCTCCGTTAGTGTGTGATTCTCTGTTCGTGTCTGATTCTCCCAGTTAGTGTGTGATTCGCTGTTAGTGTGTGATTCTCCGTTAGTGTGTTATTCTCCGTTAGAGTGTGATGCCCTCTGTTATAGTGTGATGATCCATTAGTGTGTGATTCTCTGTCAGTGTGTGATGCTCCATTAATGTGTGATGCTCCGTTAGTGTGTGATTCTCTGTTAGTGTGTGATGCTCCCCGTTAGTGTGTGATTCTCCGTTAGTGTGTGATTCTCCCAGTTAGTGTGTGATGCTCCATTAGTGTGTGATTCTCCGTTAGTTTGTGATGGTCCGATAGTGTGTGATTCTCTGTTATTGTGTGAAGATCCCAGTTAGTGTATGATTCTCCATTAGAGTGTGATGCTCCCAGTTAGTGCGTGATACTTCGTTAGTGTGTGATTCTCTGTTAGTGTGTGATGCTCCGTTAGTGTGTGATTCTCTGTTAGTGTGTGATGCTCACAGTTAGTGTGTGATTCTCTGTTAGTGTGTGATGCTCCGTTAGTGTGTGATTCTCTGTTCGTGTCTGATTCTCCCAGTTAGTGTGTGATTCGCTGTTAGTGTGTGATTCTCCGTTAGTGTGTTATTCTCTGTTAGAGTGTGATGCCCTCTGTTATAGTGTGATGATCCATTAGTGTGTGATTCTCTGTCAGTGTGTGATGCTCCATTAATGTGTGATGCTCCGTTAGTGTGTGATTCTCTGTTAGTGTGTGATGCTCCCCGTTAGTGTGTGATTCTCCGTTAGTGTGTGATTCTCCCAGTTAGTGTGTGATGCTCCATTAGTGTGTGATTCTCCGTTAGTTTGTGATGGTCCGATAGTGTGTGATTCTCTGTTATTGTGTGAAGATCCCAGTTAGTGTATGATTCTCCATTAGAGTGTGATGCTCCCAGTTAGTGCGTGATACTTCATTAGTGTGTGAAGCTCCATTAGTGTGTGATTCTCTGTTAGTGTGTGATGCTCCCAGGTAGTGTGTGATGCTCCCAGTTAGTGTGTGATTCTCTGTTATTGTGTGAAGCTCCGTTAGTGTGTGATTCTTCGTTAGTGTGTGATGCTCCATTAGTGTGTGATTCTCTGCTAGTCCGTGATGCTCCCAGTTAGCGTCTGATTCTCTGTTAGTGTGTGATTCTGCATTAGTGTGTGATTCTCCGTCAATGTGTGATTCTCCGTCAGACTGTGATGCTCTCCGTTAGTATCTGATGCTCCAGTAGTGTGTAATTCTCCATTAGTGTGTGATGCTCCCAGTTAGTTTGTGATTCCAGATTAGTGTGTGATTCTCCATCAGTGTGTGATTCTCTGTCAGTGTGTGATGCTCTCCGTTAGTGTATGATGCTCCATTAATGTGTGATTCTCAGTTAGTGTGTGATTCTTCGTTAGTGTGTGATTCCCTGTTAGTGTGTCATGCTCCCAGATAGTGTGTGGTTCTCTGTTAGTGTGTGATTGTCAATTAGTCTGTGATGCTCCCAGTTAGTGTGTGATTCTCCCTTAGTGTGATTTTCCGTTAGTGTGTGATTCTCCATTAGTGTGTGATGCTCCCAGTTAGTGTATGATTCTCTGCTAGGGTGTGATTCTCCATTAGTGTGTTTTTCTCCGTTAGTGTGTGATTCTTCGTTACTGTGTGATGCTCCATTAATGTGTGATTCTCTGTTAGAATGTGATGCTCCCAGTTAGTGTGTGATGCTCCATTAGTGTGTGATTCTTCGTTACTGAGTGATGCACCTTTAGTGTGTGAGTCTCTGTTAGTGTGTGATGCTCCCAGTTAGTGTGTGATTCTTCATTAGTGTGTGATGCTCCATTAGTGTGTGTTTCTCCGTTAGGGTGTTGATTCTCCGTTAGTGTGTTGATTCTTCGTTAGTGTGTGATGCTCCCAGTTAGTGCGTGATTCTCCGTCAGTGTGTGATTGTCCCAGTTAGTGTGTGATTCTCCGTTAGTGTGTTGATTCTCCGTTAGAGGAGTTGATTCTCCGCTAGTGTGTGATGCTCCCAGTTAGTGCGTGATTCTCCGTCAGTGTGTGATCTCCCAGTTAGTGTGTGATTCTCTTTTAGTGTGTGATGCTCCCAGTTACTGTGTGATGCTCTCCGTTAGTGTGTGATGCTCCCAGTTAGTGTATGATTCTCCATAAGTGTGTGATTTTTCGTTAGTGTGATTCTCCATTAGTGTGTGATTCTCCATTACTGTGTGATGCTCCCAGACAGTGTGTGATTCTCTGTTAATTTGTGATTGTCCGTTAGAGTGTGATGCTCCCAGTTAGTGTGTGATACTCCATTAGTGTATGATTGTCCTTTAGTGTATGATTCTCCCAGTTAGTTTGTGATTCCCCAGCAGTGTGTGATTCTCCGTCAGTGTGTGATTCTCCGTCAGATTGTGATGCTCTCCATTAGTGTGTGATGCTCCATTAGTGTGTAATGCTCCATTAGTGTGTGATGCTCCCAGTTAGTTTGTGATTCCAGATTAGTGTGTGATTCTCCATCAGTGTGTGATTCTCTGTCTGTATGTGATGCTCTCCGTTAGTGTATGATGCTCCATTAATGTGTGATTCTCAGTTAGTGTGTGTTTCTTCGTTAGTGTGAGATTCCCTGTTAGTGTGTGATACTCCCAGATAGTGTGTGGTTCTCTGTTAGTGTGTGATTGTCAATTACTCTGTGATTCTCCCAGTTAGTGTGTGATTCTCTCTTAGTGTGATTTTCCATTAGTGTGTGATTCCCCATTAGTTTGTGATTCTCCGTTAGTGTGTGATACTCCCTGTTAGTGTATGATTCTCTGTTAGTGTGTGATTCTTCGTTACTGTGTGATGCTCCATTAATGTGTGATTCTCTGTTAGTGTGTGATGCTCCGTTAGTGTGTAATTCTCCGTTAGTTTGTGATGCTCTGTTAGCACGTGATTGTCCGTTAGTGTGTGGTGCGCCCAGTTAGTGTGTAATTCTCTGTTAGTGTGTGATGGGCTCAGTTAGTGTGTGATTCTTCATTAGTGTTTGAATCTCTGTTAGTGTGTGATGGTCCTAGATAGTGTGTGATTCACTGTTAATTTGTGATTGTATGTTAGAGGGTGATGCTCCCAGTTAGAGTGTGATTCTCTGTTAGTGTGTGATATGCCCAGTTAGTGTGTGATTCTCTGATAGTGCGTGATTCTCAATTAGTGGGTGATTCTCCCAGTTAGTGTGTGATTCTCTTTTAGTGTGTGATTATGCATTAGTGTGTGATTCTCCGTTAGTGTGTGATTCTCCCAGTTAGTGTGTGATTCTGTGTCAGTGTGCGAAGCTCGGTTAGTGTGTGATTCTCTGTTAGTATGTGATGCTCCCAGTTAGTGTGTGATTCTCTGTTAGTGTGTGATGCTCCGTTAGTGTGTGATTCTCTGTTACTGTGTGATTCTTCGTTAGTGTGTGATTCTCCGTTAGTGTTTGATGCTCCATTAGTGTGTGTTTCTCCGTTAGTGTATGATGCTCCATTAATATGTGATTCTCTGTTGGTGTGTGATTGTCAATTAGTGTGTGATGCTCCCAGTTCGTGTGTGATTCTCTCTTTGTGTGATTTTTCGTTAGTGTGTGATTCTCCATTAGTGTGTGATTCTCCGTTAGTGTGTGATGCTCCGTTAGTGTGTAATTTTCCGTTAGTGTGTGATGCGCCCAGTTAGTGTGTAATTCTCTTTTAGTGTGTGATGCGCTCAGTTAGTGTGTGATTCTCTGTTAGTGTCTGATTCTCCGTAAGTGTGTGATGCTCCCAGTTAGTGTATGATTCTCCATTAGTGTGTGATTTTTCGTTGGTGTGTGATTCTCCGTTAGTGTGTGATTCTCCGTTAGTGTGTGATGCTCCGTTAGTGTGTAATTCTCCATTAGTTTGTGATGCTCTGTTAGCATGTGATTGTCCGTTAGTGTGTGGTGCGCCCAGTTAGTGTGTAATTCTCTGTTAGTGTGTGATGCACTCAGTTAGTGTGTGATTCTTCATTAGTGTTTGATTCTCTGTTAGTGTGTGATGGTCCCAGATAGTGTGTGATTCACTGTTAATTTGTGATTGTATGTTAGAGTGTGATGCTCCCAGTTAGAGTGTGATTCTCTGTTAGTGTGTGATATGCCCAGTTAGTGTGTGATTCTCTGATAGTGTGTGATTCTCAATTAGTGGGTGATTCTCCCAGTTAGTGTGTGATTCTCTTTTAGTGTGTGATTATGCATTAGTGTGTGATTCTCCATTAGTGTGTGATTCTCCCAGTTAGTGTGTGATTCTGTGTCAGTGTGCGAAGCTCGGTTAGTGTGTGATTCTCTGTTAGTATGTGATGCTCCCAGTTAGTGTGTGATTCTCTGTTAGTGTGTGATGCTCCGTTAGTGTGTGATTCTCTGTTACTGTGTGATTCTTCGTTAGTGTGTGATTCTCCGTTACTGTGTGATTCTTCGTTAGTGTGTGATTCTCCGTTAGTTTGTGATTCTCCGTTAGTGTGTGATTCTCCGTTAGTGTGTGATTCACTGTTAGTATGTGATGCTCCCAGTTAGTGTGTGATTCTCTGTTAGTGTGTGATTCTCTGTTAGTGTGTGATGCTCCGTTAGTGTGTGATGCTCCGTTAGTGTGTGATTTTCTGTTAGAATGTGATGCTACTAATTAGTGTCTGATTCTCTGTTAGTGTGTGATTCTCTGTTAGTGTGTGATGCTCCGTTAGTGTGTGATGCTCCGTTAGTGTGTGATTCTCTGTTAGAATGTGATGCTCCTAGTTAGTGTGTGATTCTCTGTCAGTGTGTGATGCTTCCAGTTAGTGTGTGATGCTCCATTAGTGTGTGATTCTCCGTCAGTGTGTGATTCTCCGTCAGATTGTGATGCTCTCCGTTAGTGTGTGATGCTCCATTAGTGTGTAATGCTCCATTAGTGTGTGATGCTCCCAGTTAGTTTGTGATTCCAGATTAGTGTATGATTCTCCATCAGTGTGTGATTCTCTGTCTGTGTGTGATGCTCTCCGTTAGTGTATCTTGCTCCATTAATGTGTGATTCTCAGTTAGTGTGTGTTTCTTCGTTAGTGTGAGATTCCCTGTTAGTGTGTGATGCTCCCAGTTAGTGTATGGTTCTCTGTTAGTGTGTGATTGTCAATTAGTCTGTGATTCTCTCTTAGTGTGATTTTCCATTAGTGTGTGATTCTCCATTAGTGTGTGATTCTCCGTTAGTGTGTGATACTCCCAGTTAGTGTGTGCTGCTCCCAGTTAGTGTGTGATTTTCTGTTAATGTGTGATGTTCCCAGTTAGTGTGTGATGCTCTCCGTTAGTGTATGATGCTCCCAGTTAGTGTGTGATTCTCTATTAGTGTGTGATTCTCTATTAGTGTGTGATTCTCCGTTAGTGTGTGATGATCTCCGTTAGTGTGTGATGCTCCATTAGTGTGTGATTCACCGTTAGTGTATGATGCTCCATTAATATGTGATTCTCAGTTAATGTGTGATTCTTCGTTAGTGTGTGATTCTCTGTTAGTGTGTGATTGTCAATTAGTGTGTGATGCTCCCAGTTCGTGTGTGATTTTCTCTTTGTGTGATTTTTCGTTAGTGTGTGATTCTCCGTTAGTGTGTGATTCTCTGTTAGTATGTGATGCTCCCAGTTAGTTTGTGATTCTCTGTTAGTGTGTGATTCTCTGTTAGCGTGTGATTCTCTGTTAGTGCGTGATGCTCCGTTAGTGTGTGATGCTCCGTTAGTGTGTGATTCTCTGTTAGAATGTGATGCTCCTAGTTAGTGTGTGATTCTCTGTCAGTGTGTGATGCTCCCAGTTAGTGTGTAATGCTCTATTAGTGTATGATTCTTCTTTAGTGTATGATTCTGCCAGTTAGTTTGTGATTCCCCAGCAGTGTGTGATTCTCCTTCAGTGTGTGATTCTCCGTCAGATTGTGATGCTCTCCGTTTGTGTGTGATGCTCCATTAGTGTGTAATGCTCCATTAGTGTGTGATGTTCCCAGTTAGATTGTGATTCCAGATTAGTGTATGATTCTCCATCAGTGTGTGATTCTCTGTCTGTGTGTGATGCTCCGTTAGTGTGTAATTATCCGTTAGTGTGTGATGCGCCCAGTTAGTGTGTAATTCTCTTTTAGTGTGTGTGTCTGATTCTCCGTAAGTGAGTGATGCTCCCAGTTAGTGTATGATTCTCCATTAGTGTGTGATTTTTCGTTAGTGTGTGATTCTCCGTTAGTGTGTGATTCTCCGTTAGTGTGTGATGCTCCATTAGTGTGTAATTCTCCGTTAGTTTGTGATGCTCTGTTAGCATGTGATTGTCCGTTTGTGTGTGGTGCGCCCAGTTAGTGTGTAATTCTCTGTTAGTGTGTGATGCGCTCAGTTAGTGTGTGATTCTTCATTAGTGTTTGATTCTCTGTTAGTGTGTGATGGTCCCAGATAGTGTGTGATTCACTGTTAATTTGTGATTGTATGTTAGAGTGTGATGTTCCCAGTTAGAATGTGATTCTCTGTTAGTGTGTCATATGCCCAGTTAGTGTGTGATTCTCTGATAGTGTGTGATTCTCAATTAGTGGGTGATTCTCCCAGTTAGTGTGTGATTCTCTTTTAGTGTGTGATTATGCATTAGTGAGTGATTCTCCGTTAGCGTTTGATTCTCCCAGTTAGTGTGTGATTCTGTGTCAGTGTGCGAAGCTCGGTTAGTGTGTGATTCTCTGTTAGTATGTGATGCTCCCAGTTAGTGTGTGATTCTCTGTTAGTGTGTGATGCTCCGTTAGTGTGTGATTCTCTGTTACTGTGTGATTCTTCGTTAGTGTGTGATTCTTCGTTACTGTGTGATTCTTCGTTAGTGTGTGATTCTCCGTTAGTTTGTGATTCTCCGTTAGTGTGTGATTCTCCGTTAGTGTGTGATGCTCCGTTAGTGTGTGATTCTCTGTTAGAATGTGATGCTCCTAGTTAGTGTGTGATTCTCTGTCAGTGTGTGATGCTCCCAGTTAGTGTGTAATGCTCTATTAGTGTATGAT
This sequence comes from Mobula birostris, assembly GCF_030028105.1. Taxonomy (NCBI): domain Eukaryota; kingdom Metazoa; phylum Chordata; class Chondrichthyes; order Myliobatiformes; family Myliobatidae; genus Mobula; species Mobula birostris. The sequence continues at coordinate 149,283 of NW_027278382.1, read as the reverse complement.
TCTTCTTTAGTGTATGATTCTGCCAGTTAGTTTGTGATTCCCCAGCAGTGTGTGATTCTCCTTCAGTGTGTGATTCTCCGTCAGATTGTGATGCTCTCCGTTAGTGTGTGATGCTCCATTAGTGTGTAATGCTCCATTAGTGTGTGATGTTCCCAGTTAGATTGTGATTCCAGATTAGTGTATGATTCTCCATCAGTGTGTGATTCTCTGTCTGTGTGTGATGCTCTCCGTTAGTGTATGATGCTCCATTAATGTGTGATTCTCAGTTAGTGTGTGTTTCTTCGTTAGTGTGAGATTCCCTGTTAGTGTGTGATGCTCCCAGATAGTGTATGATTCTCTGTTAGGGTGTGATTCTCCATTATTGTGTGATTCTCCGTTAGTGTGTGATTCTTCGTTACTGTGTGAAGCTCCATTAATGTGTGATTCTCTGTTAGTGTGTGATGCACCCAGTTAGTGTGTGCTGCTCCCAGTTAGTGTTTGATTCTCTGTTAGTGTGTGATGCTCCCAGTTAGTGTGTGATTCTCTATTAGTGTGTGAGTCTCCGTTAGTGTGTGATTCTCCCAGTTAGTGTGTGAAGCTCCATTAATGTGTGATTCTCTGTTAGTGTGTGATGCACCCAGTTAGTGTGTGCTGCTCCCAGTTAGTGTTTGATTCTCTGTTAGTGTGTGATGCTCCCAGTTAGTGTGTGATGCTCTCCGTTAGTGTATGATGCACCCAGTTAGTGTGTGATTCTCTATTAGTGTGTGAGTCTCCGTTAGTGTCAGATTCTCCCAGTTAGTGTGTGATGCTCCCATTTAGTTTTTGATTTTCCATTAGTGTGTGATTCTCCTTTAGTGTGTGATTCTCCGTTAGTGTGTGATGCTCCGTTAGTGTGTAATTATCCGTTAGTGTGTGATGCGCCCAGTTAGTGTGTAATTCTCTTTTAGTGTGTGATGCGCTCAGTTAGTGTGTGATTCTCTGTTAGTGTCTGATTCTCCGTAAGTGAGTGATGCTCCCAGTTAGTGTATGATTCTCCATTAGTGTGTGATTTTTCGTTAGTGTGTGATTCTCCGTTAGTGTGTGATTCTCCATTAGTGTGTGATGCTCCATTAGTGTGTAATTCTCCGTTAGTTTGTGATGCTCTGTTAGCATGTGATTGTCCGTTAGTGTGTGGTGCGCCCAGTTAGTGTGTAATTCTCTGTTAGTGTGTGATGCGCTCAGTTAGTGTGTGATTCTTCATTAGTGTTTGATTCTCTGTTAGTGTGTGATGGTCCCAGATAGTGTCTGATTCACTGTTAATTTGTGATTGTATGTTAGAGTGTGATGTTCCCAGTTAGAGTGTGATTCTCTGTTAGTGTGTGATATGCCCAGTTAGTGTGTGATTCTCTGATAGTGTGTGATTCTCAATTAGTGGGTGATTCTCCCAGTTAGTGTGTGATTCTCTTTTAGTGTGTGATTATGCATTAGTGAGTGATTCTCCGTTAGCGTTTGATTCTCCCAGTTAGTGTGTGATTCTGTGTCAGTGTGCGAAGCTCGGTTAGTGTGTGATTCTCTGTTAGTATGTGATGCTCCCAGTTAGTGTGTGATTCTCTCTTAGTGTGATTTTCCATTAGTGTGTGATTCTCCATTAGTGTGTGATTCTCCGTTAGTGTGTGATACTCCCAGTTAGTGTATGATTCTCTGTTAGGGTGTGATTCTCCATTATTGTGTGATTCTCTGTTAGTGTGTGATGCTCCCAGTTAGTGTGTGATGCTCTCCGTTAGTGTATGATGCTCCCAGTTAGTGTGTGATTCTCTATTAGTGTGTGATTGTCAATTAGTGTGTGATGATCCCAGTTCGTGTGTGATTTTCTCTTTGTGTGATTTTTCGTTAGTGTGTGATTCTCCGTTAGTGTGTGATTCTCTGTTAGTATGTGATGCTCCCAGTTAGTTTGTGATTCTCTGTTAGTGTGTGATTCTCTGTTAGCGTGTGATTCTCTGTTAGTGCGTGATGCTCCGTTAGTGTGTGATGCTCCGTTAGTGTGTGATTCTCTGTTAGAATGTGATGCTCCTAGTTAGTGTGTGATTCTCTGTCAGTGTGTGATGCTCCCAGTTAGTGTGTAATGCTCCATTAGTGTATGATTCTTCTTTAGTGTATGATTCTGCCAGTTAGTTTGTGATTCCCCAGCAGTGTGTGATTCTCCGTCAGTGTGTGATTCTCCGTCAGATTGTGATGCTCTCCGTTAGTGTGTGATGCTCCATTAGTGTGTAATGCTCCATTAGTGTGTGATGCTCCCAGTTAGATTGTGATTCCAGATTAGTGTATGATTCACCATCAGTGTGTGATTCTCCTTTAGTGTGTGATGCTCTCCGATAGTGTGTGATGCTCCATTAGTGTGTGATTCTCCGTTAGTTTATGATGCTCCATTAATTTGTCATTCTCAGTTAGTGTGTGATTCTTCGTTAGTGTGTGATTCTCTGTTAGTGTGTGATTGTCAATTAGTGTGTGATGCTCCCAGTTGGTGTGTGATTCTCTTTTTGTGTGATTCTTCGTTAGTGTCTGATTCCCTGTTAGTGTGTGATGCTCCCAGTTAGTGTGTGATGCTCCCAGTTAGTGTGTGATTCTCCGTTAGTGCACGATGCTCCATAAGTGTGTGATTCTCTGTTGGAGTGTGATGCTTTCCGTTGGTGTGTGATGTTCCATTAGTGTGTGATTCTCCGTCAGTGTATGATGCTCCAATTGTGTGTGATTCTCCGTTATTGTGTGAAGCTCCCAGTTAGTGTCTGATTCTCCGTTTGTGGGTGATTCTTCGTTAGTGTGTGATTCTCCTTTAGTGTGTGATGCTCTCCGTTAGTGTGTGATGCTCCGTTAGTGTGTAATTATCCGTTAGTGTGTGATGCGGCCAGTTAGTGTGTAATTCTCTTTTAGTGTGTGATGCGCTCAGTTAGTGTGTGATTCTCTGTTAGTGTCTGATTCTCCGTAAGTGAGTGATGCTCCCAGTTAGTGTATGATTCTCCATTAGTGTGTGATTTTTCGTTAGTGTGTGATTCTCCGTTAGTGTGTGATTCTCCGTTAGTGTGTGATGCTCCATTAGTGTGTAATTCTCCGTTAGTTTGTGATGCTCTGTTAGCATGTGATTGTCCGTTAGTGTGTGGTGCGCCCAATTAGTGTGTAATTCTCTGTTAGTGTGTGATGCGCTCAGTTAGTGTGTGATTCTTCATTAGTGTTTGATTCTCTGTTAGTGTGTGATGGTCGCAGATAGTGTGTGATTCACTGTTAATTTGTGATTGTATGTTAGAGTGTGATGTTCCCAGTTAGAGTGTGATTCTCTGTTAGTGTGTGATATGCCCCGTTAGTGTGTGATTCTCTGATAGTGTGTGATTCTCAATTAGTGGGTGATTCTCCCAGTTAGTGTGTGATTCTGTGTCAGTGTGCGAAGCTCGGTTAGTGTGTGATTCTCTGTTAGTATGTGATGCTCCCAGTTAGTCTGTGATTCTCTGTTAGTGTGTGATGCTCCGTTAGTGTGTGATTCTCTGTTACTGTGTGATTCTTCGTTAGTGTGTGATTCTCCGTTACTGTGTGATTCTTCGTTAGTGTGTGATTCTCCGTTAGTTTGTGATTCTCCGTTAGTGTGTGATTCTCCGTTAGTGTGTGATTCACTGTTAGTATGTGATGCTCCCAGTTAGTGTGTGATTCTCTGTTAGTGTGTGATTCTCTGTTAGTGTGTGATGCTCCGTTAGTGTGTGATGCTCCGTTAGTGTGTGATTTTCTGTTAGAATGTGATGCTACTAATTAGTGTCTGATTCTCTGTTAGTGTGTGATTCTCTGTTAGTGTGTGATGCTCCGTTAGTGTGTGATGCTCCGTTAGTGTGTGATTCTCTGTTAGAATGTGATGCTCCTAGTTAGTTTGTGATTCTCTGTCAGTGTGTGATGCTTCCAGTTAGTGTGTGATGCTCCATTAGTGTGTGATTCTCCGTCAGTGTGTGATTCTCCGTCAGATTGTGATGCTCTCCGTTAGTGTGTGATGCTCCATTAGTGTGTAATGCTCCATTAGTGTGTGATGCTCCCAGTTAGTTTGTGATTCCAGATTAATTTATGATTCTCCATCAGTGTGTGATTCTCTGTCTGTGTGTGATGCTCTCCGTTAGTGTATCTTGCTCCATTAATGTGTGATTCTCAGTTAGAGTGTGTTTCTTCGTTAGTGTGAGATTCCCTGTTAGTGTGTGATGCTCCCAGTTAGTGTATAGTTCTCTGTTAGTGTGTGATTGTCCATTAGTCTGTGATTCTCCCAGTTTGTGTGTGATTCTCTCTTAGTGTGATTTTCCATTAGTGTGTGATTCTCCATTAGTGTGTGATTCTCCGTTAGTGTGTGATACTCCCAGTTAGTGTATGATTCTCTGTTAGGGTGTGATTCTCCATTATTGTGTGATTCTCTGTTAGTGTGTGATGCTCCCAGTTAGTGTGTGCTGCTCCCAGTTAGTGTGTGATTTTCTGTTAGTGTGTGATGTTCCCAGTTAGTGTGTGATGCTCTCCGTTTGTGTATGATGCTCCCAGTTAGTGTGTGATTCTCTATTAGTGTGTGATTCTCTATTAGTGTGTGATTCTCCGTTAGTGTGTGATGATCTCCGTTAGTGTGTGATGCTCCATTAGTGTGTGATTCACCGTTAGTGTATGATGCTCCATTAATATGTGATTCTCAGTTAATGTGTGATTCTTCGTTAGTGTGTGATTCTCTGTTAGTGTGTGATTGTCAATTAGTGTGTGATGCTCCCAGTTCGTGTGTGATTTTCTCTTTTTGTGATTTTTCGTTAGTGTGTGATTCTCCGTTAGTGTGTGATTCTCTGTTAGTATGTGATGCTCCCAGTTAGTTTGTGATTCTCTGTTAGTGTGTGATTCTCTGTTAGTGCGTGATGCTCCGTTAGTGTGTGATGCTCCGTTATTGTGTGATTCTCTGTTAGAATGTGATGCTCCTAGTTAGTGTGTGATTCTCTGTCAGTGTGTGATGCTCCCAGTTAGTGTGTAATGCTCCATTAGTGTATGATTCTTCTTTAGTGTGTGATTCTGCCAGTTAGTTTGTGATTCCCCAGCAATGTGTGATTCTCCGTCAGTGTGTGATTCTCCGTCAGATTGTGATGCTCTCCGTTAGTGTGTGATGCTCCATTAGTGTGTAATGCTCCATTAGTGTGTGATGCTCCCAGTTAGATTGTGATTCCTGATTAGTGTATGATTCTCCATCAGTGTGTGATTCTCTGTCTGTGTGTGATGCTCTCCGTTAGTGTATGATGCTCCATTAATGTGTGATTCTCAGTTAGTGTGTGTTTCTTCGTTAGTGTGAGATTCCCTGTTAGTGTGTGATGCTCCCAGATAGTGTATGATTCTCTGTTAGGGTGTGATTCTCCATTATTGTGTGATTCTCCGTTAGTGTGTGATTCTTCGTTACTGTGTGAAGCTCCATTAATGTGTGATTCTCTGTTAGTGTGTGATGCACCCAGTAAGTGTGTGCTGCTCCCAGTTAGTGTTTGATTCTCTGTTAGTGTGTGATGCTCCCAGTTAGTGTGTGATTCTCTATTAGTGTGTGAGTCTCCGTTAGTGTGTGATTCTCCCAGTTAGTGTGTGAAGCTCCATTAATGTGTGATTCTCTGTTAGTGTGTGATGCACCCAGTTAGTGTGTGCTGCTCCCAGTTAGTGTTTGATTCTCTGTTAGTGTGTGATGCTCCCAGTTAGTGTGTGATGCTCTCCGTTAGTGTATGATGCACCCAGTTAGTGTGTGATTCTCTATTAGTGTGTGAGTCTCCGTTAGTGTCAGATTCTCCCAGTTAGTGTGTGATGCTCCCATTTAGTTTGTGATTTTCCATTAGTGTGTGATTCTCCTTTAGTGTGTAATGCTCTCCGTTAGTGTGTGATGCTGCATTAGTGTGTGATTCTCCGTTAGTGTATGATGCTCCATTAATATGTGATTCTCAGTTAGTGTGTGATTCTTCGTTAGTGTGTGATTCTCTGTTAGTGTGTGATTGTCAATTAGTGTGTGATGTTCCCAGTTGGTGTGTGATTCTCTTTTTGAGTGATTCTTCGTTAGTGTCTGATTCTCTGTTAGTGTGTGATGCTCCCAGTTAGTGTGTGATGCTCCAGGTTTGTGTGTGATTCTCCGTTAGTGCGTGATGCTCCATAAGTGTGTGATTCTCTGTTGGAGTGTGATGCTTTCCGTTGGTGTGTGATGTTCCATTAGTGTGTGATTCTCCGTCAGTGTATGATGCTCCAATTGTGTGTGATTCTCTGTTATTGTGTGAAGCTCCCAGTTAGTGTGTGATTCTCCGTTAGTGGGTGATTCTTCGTTAGTGTGTGATGCTCTATTAGTGTGTGATTCTTTGTTTGCGTGTGATGCTCCCAGTTAGTGTGTGATGCTCCCAATTAATGTGTGATTCTCTGTTAGTGTGTGATGCTCCATTACTGTATGATTCTCTGTCAGTGTGTGACGCTCCCAGTTAGTGTGTGATTCTCTGTAAGTGTGTGATGCTCCCAGTTAGTATGGGATTCTCTATTAGTGTGTGATTCTCCTTTAGTGTGTGATTCCCCAGTTAGTGTGTGATTCTCCATTACTGTGTGATTCTCCGTTAGTATGTGATTCTCCGTTAGTGTGTGATGCTCCCAGTTTGTGTGTGATTCTCCGTTAGGGTGTGATGATCCATTAATGTGTGATTCTTCGTTAGGGTGTGATTTTTCATTAGTGTGTGATTCTCTGTTATTGTGTGAAGCTCCCAGTTAAAGTGTGATGCACCATTGGTGTCTGATTCTCCATTCGTGTGTTGATTCTCCATTAGTGTGTTGATTCTCCGTCAGTGTGTGATTCTCCGATAGTGTGTGATGTTCCATTAATGTGTGATTCTCTGTTGTTGTGTGAAGCTCCCAGTTAGTGTGTGATTCTCTGTTATTGTGTGAAGCTCCCAGTTAGTGTGTGATTCTCCATTAGTGTTTGATTCTTCGTTAGTGTGTGATTCTCTGTAAATGTGTGATGCTCCCAGTTAGTGTGTGATTCTCCTTTATTGTGTGATTCTCCGTAAGTCTGCGATTATCCGTTACTGTGTGATTCTTCGTTAGTGTGTGATTCTCCATTAGTTTGTGATTCTCAGTTAGTGTGTGATGCTCCCCGTTAGTGTGAGATTCTCCGTTAGTGTGTGATTCTTCATTAGTGTGTGATGCTCCATTAGTGTGTGATTCTCTGTTACTGTGTGATGCTCCCAGTTAGTGTGTGATTCTTTCTTAGTGTGCGAAGCTCCGTTAGAGTGTAATTCTCTCTTAGTATGTGATGCTCCCAGTTAGTGTGTGATACTCTGTTAGTGTGTGATGCTCCGTTAGTGTGTGATCCTCTGTTAGTGTGTGATGCTCCGTTAGTGTGTGATTCTCCGTTAGTGTGTGATTCTCCGTTAGTGTGTTGATTCTTCGTTAGTGTGTGATGCTCCATTAATGTGTGATTCTCTGTTAGTGTGTGATGCTCTTAGTTAGTGTGCGATGCTCTCCGTTAGTGTGTAATGCTCCCAGTTAGTGTGTATTCTCTATTAGTGTGTGAGTCTCCGTTAGTGTGTGATTCTCCGAGTTAGTGTGTGATTTTCTGTTAGTGTGTATTGCTCCGTTAGTGTGTGATTCTCCGTTGGAGTGTGATGCTCTCCGTTAGTGTGTGATGCTCCGATAGTGTGTGATTCTCTGTTATTGTGTGAAGCTGCCAGTTAGTGTGTGATTCTCCGTTAGTGTGTGATGCTCTGATAGTGTGTGATTCTCTGTTATTGTGTGAAGCTGCCAGTTAGTGTGTGATTCTCCGTTAGTGTATGATTCTCCATTAGTGTGTGATTCTCCGTTAGTGTATGATTCTCCATTAGTGTGTTATTTTTCGTGTGTGTGTGATTCTCCATTAGTGTGTGATTCTCCGTTAGAGTCTGATGCTCCCAGTATGTGTGTGATTCTACGTTAGAGTGTGATTCTTCGTTGGTGTGTGATGCTCCCAGTTAGTGTGTGATGCTCCGTTAGTGTATGATTCTCCATTAGAGTGTGATGCTCCCATTTAGTGTGTGATTCTCCATTAGAGTGTGATTCTTCATTGGTGTGTGATGCTCCATTAGTGTGTGATTCTTTGTTAACGTGTGATGCTCCCAGTTAGTGTGTGATGCTCCCAATTAATGTGTGATTCTCTGTTAGTGGGTGATGCTCCATTACTGTGTGATTCTCTGTCAGTGTGTGATGCTCTTAGTTAGTGTGTGATTCTCTGTTAGTGTGTGATGCTTCCAGTTAGTATGTGATTCTCTATTAGTGTGTGATTGTCCGTTAGTGTGTGATTCCCCAGTTAGTGTGTGATTCTCCATTACTGTGTGATTCTCCGTTAGTGTGTGATTCTCTGTTAGTGTGTGATGCTCCGTTAGTATGTGATTCTCTGTTATTGTGTGAAGCTCCATTAGTGTGTGATTCTCTGTTAGTGTGTGATGCTCCCAGTTAGTGTGTGATTCTCTGTTAGTGTGTGATGCTCCGTTAGTGTGTGATTCTCTGTTAGTGTGTGATTCTCCCAGTTTGTCTGTGATTCTCCGTTAGTGTGTGATGCTCCATTAATGTGTGATTCTTCGTTAGTGTGTGATTCTCCGTTAGTGTGTGATTCTCCGTTAGTGTGTGATTCACTGTTAGTATGTGATGCTCCCAGTTAGTGTGTGATTCTCTGTTAGTGTGTGATTCTCTGTTAGTGTGTGATGCTCCGTTAGTGTGTGATGCTCCGTTAGTGTGTGATTTTCTGTTAGAATGTGATGCTACTAATTAGTGTCTGATTCTCTGTTAGTGTGTGATTCTCTGTTAGTGTGTGATGCTCCGTTAGTGTGTGATGCTCCGTTAGTGTGTGATTCTCTGTTAGAATGTGATGCTCCTAGTTAGTGTGTGATTCTCTGTCAGTGTGTGATGCTTCCAGTTAGTGTGTGATGCTCCATTAGTGTGTGATTCTCCGTCAGTGTGTGATTCTCCGTCAGATTGTGATGCTCTCCGTTAGTGTGTGATGCTCCATTAGTGTGTAATGCTCCATTAGTGTGTGATGCTCCCAGTTAGTTTATGATCCCAGATTAGTGTATGATTCTTCATCAGTGTGTGATTCTCTGTCTGTGTGTGATGCTCTCCGTTAGTGTATGTTGCTCCATTAATGTGTGATTCTCAGTTAGTGTGTGTTTCTTCGTTAGTGTGAGATTCCCTGTTAGTGTGTGCTGCTCCCAGTTAGTGTGTGATTTTCTGTTAGTGTGTGATGTTCCCAGTTAGTGTGTGATGCTCTCCGTTTGTGTATGATGCTCCCAGTTAGTGTGTGATTCTCTATTAGTGTGTGATTCTCTATTAGTGTGTGATTCTCCGTTAGTGTGTGATGATCTCCGTTAGTGTGTGATGCTCCATTAGTGTGTGATTCACCGTTAGTGTATGATGCTCCATTAATATGTGATTCTCAGTTAATGTGTGATTCTTCGTTAGTGTGTGATTCTCTGTTAGTGTGTGATTGTCAATTAGTGTGTGATGCTCCCAGTTCGTGTGTGATTTTCTCTTTTTGTGATTTTTCGTTAGTGTGTGATTCTCCGTTAGTGTGTGATTCTCTGTTAGTATGTGATGCTCCCAGTTAGTTTGTGATTCTCTGTTAGTGTGTGATTCTCTGTTAGTGCGTGATGCTCCGTTAGTGTGTGATGCTCCGTTATTGTGTGATTCTCTGTTAGAATGTGATGCTCCTAGTTAGTGTGTGATTCTCTGTCAGTGTGTGATGCTCCCAGTTAGTGTGTAATGCTCCATTAGTGTATGATTCTTCTTTAGTGTGTGATTCTGCCAGTTAGTTTGTGATTCCCCAGCAATGTGTGATTCTCCGTCAGTGTGTGATTCTCCGTCAGATTGTGATGCTCTCCGTTAGTGTGTGATGCTCCATTAGTGTGTAATGCTCCATTAGTGTGTGATGCTCCCAGTTAGATTGTGATTCCTGATTAGTGTATGATTCTCCATCAGTGTGTGATTCTCTGTCTGTGTGTGATGCTCTCCGTTAGTGTATGATGCTCCATTAATGTGTGATTCTCAGTTAGTGTGTGTTTCTTCGTTAGTGTGAGATTCCCTGTTAGTGTGTGATGCTCCCAGATAGTGTATGATTCTCTGTTAGGGTGTGATTCTCCATTATTGTGTGATTCTCCGTTAGTGTGTGATTCTTCGTTACTGTGTGAAGCTCCATTAATGTGTGATTCTCTGTTAGTGTGTGATGCACCCAGTAAGTGTGTGCTGCTCCCAGTTAGTGTTTGATTCTCTGTTAGTGTGTGATGCTCCCAGTTAGTGTGTGATTCTCTATTAGTGTGTGAGTCTCCGTTAGTGTGTGATTCTCCCAGTTAGTGTGTGAAGCTCCATTAATGTGTGATTCTCTGTTAGTGTGTGATGCACCCAGTTAGTGTGTGCTGCTCCCAGTTAGTGTTTGATTCTCTGTTAGTGTGTGATGCTCCCAGTTAGTGTGTGATGCTCTCCGTTAGTGTATGATGCACCCAGTTAGTGTGTGATTCTCTATTAGTGTGTGAGTCTCCGTTAGTGTCAGATTCTCCCAGTTAGTGTGTGATGCTCCCATTTAGTTTGTGATTTTCCATTAGTGTGTGATTCTCCTTTAGTGTGTAATGCTCTCCGTTAGTGTGTGATGCTGCATTAGTGTGTGATTCTCCGTTAGTGTATGATGCTCCATTAATATGTGATTCTCAGTTAGTGTGTGATTCTTCGTTAGTGTGTGATTCTCTGTTAGTGTGTGATTGTCAATTAGTGTGTGATGTTCCCAGTTGGTGTGTGATTCTCTTTTTGAGTGATTCTTCGTTAGTGTCTGATTCTCTGTTAGTGTGTGATGCTCCCAGTTAGTGTGTGATGCTCCAGGTTTGTGTGTGATTCTCCGTTAGTGCGTGATGCTCCATAAGTGTGTGATTCTCTGTTGGAGTGTGATGCTTTCCGTTGGTGTGTGATGTTCCATTAGTGTGTGATTCTCCGTCAGTGTATGATGCTCCAATTGTGTGTGATTCTCTGTTATTGTGTGAAGCTCCCAGTTAGTGTGTGATTCTCCGTTAGTGGGTGATTCTTCGTTAGTGTGTGATGCTCTATTAGTGTGTGATTCTTTGTTTGCGTGTGATGCTCCCAGTTAGTGTGTGATGCTCCCAATTAATGTGTGATTCTCTGTTAGTGTGTGATGCTCCATTACTGTATGATTCTCTGTCAGTGTGTGACGCTCCCAGTTAGTGTGTGATTCTCTGTAAGTGTGTGATGCTCCCAGTTAGTATGGGATTCTCTATTAGTGTGTGATTCTCCTTTAGTGTGTGATTCCCCAGTTAGTGTGTGATTCTCCATTACTGTGTGATTCTCCGTTAGTATGTGATTCTCCGTTAGTGTGTGATGCTCCCAGTTTGTGTGTGATTCTCCGTTAGGGTGTGATGATCCATTAATGTGTGATTCTTCGTTAGGGTGTGATTTTTCATTAGTGTGTGATTCTCTGTTATTGTGTGAAGCTCCCAGTTAAAGTGTGATGCACCATTGGTGTCTGATTCTCCATTCGTGTGTTGATTCTCCATTAGTGTGTTGATTCTCCGTCAGTGTGTGATTCTCCGATAGTGTGTGATGTTCCATTAATGTGTGATTCTCTGTTGTTGTGTGAAGCTCCCAGTTAGTGTGTGATTCTCTGTTATTGTGTGAAGCTCCCAGTTAGTGTGTGATTCTCCATTAGTGTTTGATTCTTCGTTAGTGTGTGATTCTCTGTAAATGTGTGATGCTCCCAGTTAGTGTGTGATTCTCCTTTATTGTGTGATTCTCCGTAAGTCTGCGATTATCCGTTACTGTGTGATTCTTCGTTAGTGTGTGATTCTCCGTTAGTTTGTGATTCTCAGTTAGTGTGTGATGCTCCCCGTTAGTGTGAGATTCTCCGTTAGTGTGTGATTCTTCATTAGTGTGTGATGCTCCATTAGTGTGTGATTCTCTGTTACTGTGTGATGCTCCCAGTTAGTGTGTGATTCTTTCTTAGTGTGCGAAGCTCCGTTAGAGTGTAATTCTCTCTTAGTATGTGATGCTCCCAGTTAGTGTGTGATACTCTGTTAGTGTGTGATGCTCCGTTAGTGTGTGATCCTCTGTTAGTGTGTGATGCTCCGTTAGTGTGTGATTCTCCGTTAGTGTGTGATTCTCCGTTAGTGTGTTGATTCTTCGTTAGTGTGTGATGCTCCATTAATGTGTGATTCTCTGTTAGTGTGTGATGCTCTTAGTTAGTGTGCGATGCTCTCCGTTAGTGTGTAATGCTCCCAGTTAGTGTGTATTCTCTATTAGTGTGTGAGTCTCCGTTAGTGTGTGATTCTCCGAGTTAGTGTGTGATTTTCTGTTAGTGTGTATTGCTCCGTTAGTGTGTGATTCTCCGTTGGAGTGTGATGCTCTCCGTTAGTGTGTGATGCTCCGATAGTGTGTGATTCTCTGTTATTGTGTGAAGCTGCCAGTTAGTGTGTGATTCTCCGTTAGTGTGTGATGCTCTGATAGTGTGTGATTCTCTGTTATTGTGTGAAGCTGCCAGTTAGTGTGTGATTCTCCGTTAGTGTATGATTCTCCATTAGTGTGTGATTCTCCGTTAGTGTATGATTCTCCATTAGTGTGTTATTTTTCGTGTGTGTGTGATTCTCCATTAGTGTGTGATTCTCCGTTAGAGTCTGATGCTCCCAGTATGTGTGTGATTCTACGTTAGAGTGTGATTCTTCGTTGGTGTGTGATGCTCCCAGTTAGTGTGTGATGCTCCGTTAGTGTATGATTCTCCATTAGAGTGTGATGCTCCCATTTAGTGTGTGATTCTCCATTAGAGTGTGATTCTTCATTGGTGTGTGATGCTCCATTAGTGTGTGATTCTTTGTTAACGTGTGATGCTCCCAGTTAGTGTGTGATGCTCCCAATTAATGTGTGATTCTCTGTTAGTGGGTGATGCTCCATTACTGTGTGATTCTCTGTCAGTGTGTGATGCTCTTAGTTAGTGTGTGATTCTCTGTTAGTGTGTGATGCTTCCAGTTAGTATGTGATTCTCTATTAGTGTGTGATTGTCCGTTAGTGTGTGATTCCCCAGTTAGTGTGTGATTCTCCATTACTGTGTGATTCTCCGTTAGTGTGTGATTCTCTGTTAGTGTGTGATGCTCCGTTAGTATGTGATTCTCTGTTATTGTGTGAAGCTCCATTAGTGTGTGATTCTCTGTTAGTGTGTGATGCTCCCAGTTAGTGTGTGATTCTCTGTTAGTGTGTGATGCTCCGTTAGTGTGTGATTCTCTGTTAGTGTGTGATTCTCCCAGTTTGTCTGTGATTCTCCGTTAGTGTGTGATGCTCCATTAATGTGTGATTCTTCGTTAGTGTGTGATTCTCCGTTAGTGTGTGATTCTCCGTTAGTGTGTGATTCACTGTTAGTATGTGATGCTCCCAGTTAGTGTGTGATTCTCTGTTAGTGTGTGATTCTCTGTTAGTGTGTGATGCTCCGTTAGTGTGTGATGCTCCGTTAGTGTGTGATTTTCTGTTAGAATGTGATGCTACTAATTAGTGTCTGATTCTCTGTTAGTGTGTGATTCTCTGTTAGTGTGTGATGCTCCGTTAGTGTGTGATGCTCCGTTAGTGTGTGATTCTCTGTTAGAATGTGATGCTCCTAGTTAGTGTGTGATTCTCTGTCAGTGTGTGATGCTTCCAGTTAGTGTGTGATGCTCCATTAGTGTGTGATTCTCCGTCAGTGTGTGATTCTCCGTCAGATTGTGATGCTCTCCGTTAGTGTGTGATGCTCCATTAGTGTGTAATGCTCCATTAGTGTGTGATGCTCCCAGTTAGTTTATGATCCCAGATTAGTGTATGATTCTTCATCAGGGTGTGATTCTCTGTCTGTGTGTGATGCTCTCCGTTAGTGTATGTTGCTCCATTAATGTGTGATTCTCAGTTAGTGTGTGTTTCTTCGTTAGTGTGAGATTCCCTGTTAGTGTGTGATGCTCCCAGTTAGTGTATGGTTCTCTGTTAGTGTGTGATTGTCAATTAGTCTGTGATTCTCCCAGTTAGTGTGTGATTCTCTCTTAGTGTGATTTTCCATTAGTGTGTGATTCTCCATTAGTGTGTGATACTCCCAGTTAGTGTATGATTCTCTGTTAGGGTGTGATTCTCCATTATTGTGTGATTCTCTGTTAGTGTGTGATGCTCCCAGTTAGTGTGTGCTGCTCCCAGTTAGTGTGTGATTTTCTGTTAGTGTGTGATGTTCCCTGTTAGTGTGTGATGCGCCCAGATAGTGTATGATTCTCTGTTAGGGTGTGATTCTCCATTATTGTGTGATTCTCCGTTAGTGTGTGATTCTTCGTTAGTGTGTGAAGCTCCATTAATGTGTGATTCTCTGTTAGTGTGTGATGCACCCAGTAAGTGTGTGCTGCTCCCAGTTAGTGTTTGATTCTCTGTTAGTGTGTGATTCTCCATTAGTGTGTGATTCTCCGTTAGTGTGTGATACTCCCAGTTAGTGTATGATTCTCTGTTAGGGTGTGATTCTCCATTATTGTGTGATTCTCTGTTAGTGTGTGATGCTCCCAGTTAGTGTGTGCTGCTCCCAGTTAGTGTGTGATTTTCTGTTAGTGTGTGATGTTCCCAGTTAGTGTGTGATGCTCTCCGTTAGTGTATGATGCTCCCAGTTAGTGTGTGATTCTCTATTAGTGTGTGATTCTCCATTAGTGTGTGATTCACCGTTAGTGTATGATGCTCCATTAATATGTGATTCTCAGTTAATGTGTGATTCTTCGTTAGTGTGTGATTCTCTGTTAGTGTGTGATTGTCAATTAGTGTGTGATGCTCCCAGTTCGTGTGTGATTTTCTCTTTGTGTGATTTTTCGTTAGTGTGTGATTCTCCGTTAGTGTGTGATTCTCTGTTAGTATGTGATGCTCCCAGTTAGTTTGTGATTCTCTGTTAGTGTGTGATTCTCTGTTAGCGTGTGATTCTCTGTTAGTGCGTGATGCTCCGTTAGTGTGTGATGCTCCGTTAGTGTGTGATTCTCTGTTAGAATGTGATGCTCCTAGTTAGTGTGTGATTCTCTGTCAGTGTGTGATGCTCCCAGTTAGCCTGTAATGCTCCATTAGTGTATGATTCTCCTTTAGTGTATGATTCTGCCAGTTAGTTTGTGATTCCCCAGCAGTGTGTGATTCTCCGTCAGTGTGTGATTCTCCGTCAGATTGTGATGCTCTCCGTTATTGTGTGATGCTCCATTAGTGTGTAATGCTCCATTAGTGTGTGATGCTCCAAGTTAGATTGTGATTCCAGATTAGTGTATGATTCTCCATCAGTGTGTGATTCTCTGTCTGTGTGTGATGCTCTCCGTTAGTGTATGATGCTCCATTAATGTGTGATTCTCAGTTAGTGTGGGTTTCTTCGTTAGTGTGAGATTCCCTGTTAGTGTGTGATGCTCCCAGATAGTGTATGATTCTCTGTTAGGGTGTGATTCTCCATTATTGTGTGATTCTCCGTTCGTGTGTGATTCTTCGTTACTGTGTGAAGCTCCATTAATGTGTGATTCTCTGTTAGTGTGTGATGCACCCAGTAAGTTTGTGCTGCTCCCAGTTAGTGTTTGATTCTCTGTTAGTGTGTGATGCTCCCAGTTAGTGTGTGATTCTCTATTAATGTGTGAGTCTCCGTTAGTGTGTGATTCTCCCAGTTAGTGTGTGAAGCTCCATTAATGTGTGATTCTCTGTTAGTGTGTGATGCACCCAGTTAGTGTGTGCTGCTCCCAGTTAGTGTTTGATTCTCTGTTAGTGTGTGATGCTCCCAGTTAGTGTGTGCTGCTCCCAGTTAGTGTTTGATTCTCTGTTAGTGTGTGATGCTCCGTTAGTGTGTGATGCTCCCAGTTTTTCTGTGATTCTCCGTTAGTGTGTGATGCTCCATTAATGTGTGATTCTTCGTTAGGGTGTGATTCTCCATTAGTGTGTGATTTTCTGTTAATGTGTGAAGCTCCCAGTTGAAGTGTGATTCTCCATTAGTGTGTGATTCTCCGTTAGTGTATGATGCTCCATTAATATGTGATTCTCTGTTAGTGTGTGATGCTCTCCGTTAGTGTATGATGCACCCAGTTAGTGTGTGATTCTCTATTAGTGTGTGAGTCTCCGTTAGTGTCAGATTCTCCCAGTTAATGTGTGATGCTCCCATTTAGTTTGTGATTTTCCATTAGTGTGTGATTCTCCTTTAGTGTGTGATGCTCTCCGTTAGTGTGTGATGCTCCATTAGTGTGTGATTCTCCGTTAGTGTATGATGCTCCATTAATATGTGATTCTCAGTTAGTGTGTGATTCTTCGTTAGTGTGTGATTCTCTGTTAGTGTGTGATTGTCAATTAGTGTGTGATGCTCCCAGTTGGTGTGTGATTCTCTCTTTGTGTGATTCTTCGTTAGTGTCTGATTCCCTGTTAGTGTGTGATGCTCCCAGTTAGTGTGTGAATCTCCGTTAGTGCGTGATGCTCCATAAGTGTGTGATTCTCTGCTAGAGTGTGATGCTTTCCGTTGGTGTGTGATGTTCCATTAGTGTGTGATTCTCCGTCAGTGTATGATGCTCCAATTGTGTGTGATTCTCTGTTATTGTGTGAAGCTCCCAGTTAGTGTGTGATTCTCCGTTAGTGGGTGATTCTTCGTTAGTGTGTGATGCTCTATTAGTGTGTGATTCTTTGTTTGCGTGTGATGCTCCCAGTTAGTGTGTGATGCTCCCAATTAATGTGTGATTCTCTGTTAGTGTGTGATGCTCCATTACTGTGTGATTCTCTGTCAGTGTGTGACGCTCCCAGTTAGTGTGTGATTCTCTGTAAGTGTGTGATGCTCCCAGTTAGTATGGGATTCTCTATTAGTGTGTGATTCTCCATTAGTGTGTGATTCTCCGTTAGTATGTGATTCTCTGTTCGTGTGTGATGCTCCCAGTTTGTGTGTGATTCTCCGTTAGGGTGTGATGATCCATTAATGTGTGATTCTTCGTTAGGGTGTGATTTTTCATTAGTGTGTGATTCTCTGTTATTGTGTGAAGCTCCCAGTTAAAGTGTGATGCACCATTAGTGTCTGATTCTCCATTAGTGTGTTGATTCTCCATTAATGTGTTGATTCTCCGTCAGTGTGTGATTCTCCGTTAGTGTGTGATGTTCCATTAATGTGTGATTCTCTGTTATTGTGTGAAGCTCCCAGTTAGTGTGTGATTCTCTGTTATTGTGTGAAGCTCCCAGTTAGTGTGTGATTCTCCATTAGTGTTTGATTCTTCGTTAGTGTGTGATTCTCTGTAAGTGTGTGATGCTCCCAGTTAGTGTGTGATTCTCCATTAGTGTGTGATTCTCCGTAAGTCTGCGATTATCCGTTACTGTGTGATTCTTCGTTAGTGTGTGATTCTCCGTTAGTGTGTGATTCTCAGTTAGTGTGTGATGCTCCCCGTTAGTGTGAGATTCTCCGTTAGTGTGTGATTCTTCATTAGTGTGTGATGCTCCATTAGTGTGTGATTCTCAGTTACTGTGTGATGCTCCCAGTTAGTGTGTGATTCTCTCTTAGTGTGCGAAGCTCCGTTAGAGTGTAATTCTCTCTTAGTATGTGATGCTCCCAGTTAGTGTGTGATACTCTGTTAGTGTGTGATGCTCCGTTAGTGTGTGATGCTCCGTTAGTGTGTGATTCTCTGTTAGAATGTGATGCTCCTAGTTAGTGTGTGATTCTCTGTCAGTGTGTGATGCTCCCAGTTAGTTTGTGATGCTCCATTAGTGTATGATTCTCCTTTAGTGTATGATTCTGCCAGTTAGTTTGTGATTCCCCAGCAGTGTGTGATTCTCCGTCAGTGTGTGATTCTCCGTCAGATTGTGATGCTCTCCGTTAGTGTGTGATGCTCCATTAGTGTGTAATGCTCCATTAGTGTGTGATGCTACCAGTTAGATTGTGATTCCAGATTAGTGTATGATTCTCCATCAGTGTGTGATTCTCTGTCTGTGTGTGATGCTCTCCGTTAGTGTATGATGCTCCATTAATGTGTGATTCTCAGTTAGTGTGTGTTTCTTCGTTAGTGTGAGATTCCCTGTTAGTGTGTGATGCTCCCAGATAGTGTATGATTCTCTGTTAGGGTGTGATTCTCCATTATTGTGTGATTCTCCGTTAGTGTGTGATTCTTCTTTACTGTGTGAAGCTCCATTAATGTGTGATTCTCTGTTAGTGTGTGATGCACCCAGTTAGTGTGTGCTGCTCCCAGTTAGTGTTTGATTCTCTGTTAGTGTGTGATGCTCCCAGTTAGTGTGTGATTCTCTATTAGTGTGTGAGTCTCCGTTAGTGTGTGATTCTCCCAGTTAGTGTGTGAAGCTCCATTAATGTGTGATTCTCTGTTAGTGTGTGATGCACCCAGTTAGTGTGTGCTGCTCCCAGTTAGTGTTTGATTCTCTGTTAGTGTGTGATGCTCCCAGTTAGTGTGTGATGCTCTCCGTTAGTGTATGATGCACCCAGTTAGTGTGTGAGTCTCCGTTAGTGTCAGATTCTCCCAGTTAGTGTGTGATGCTCCCATTTAGTTTGTGATTTTCCATTAGTGTATGATTCTCCTTTAGTGTGTGATGCTCTCCGTTAGTGTGTGATGCTCCATTAGTGTGTGATTCTCCGTTAGTGTATGATGCTCCATTAATATGTGATTCTCAGTTAGTGTGTGATTCTTCATTAGTGTGTGATTCTCTGTTAGTGTGTGATTGTCAATTAGTGTGTGATGCTGCCAGTTGGTGTGTGATTCTCTCTTTGTGTGATTCTTCGTTAGTGTCTGATTCCCTGTTAGTGTGTGATGCTCCCAGTTAGTGTGTGATGCTCCCAGTTAGTGTGTGATTCTCCGTTAGTGCGTGATGCTCCATAAGTGTGTGATTCTCTGTTAGAGTGTGATGCTTTCCGTTGGTGTGTGATGTTCCATTAGTGTGTTATTCTCCGTCCGTGTATGATGCTCCAATTGTGTGTGATTCTCTGTTATTGTGTGAAGCTCCCAGTTAGTGTGTGAATCTCCGTTAGTGGGTGATTCTTCGTTAGTGTGTGATGCTCTATTAGTGTGTGATTCTTTGTTTGCGTGTGATGCTCCCAGTTAGTGTGTGATGCTCCCAATTAATGTGTGATTCTCTGTTAGTGTGTGATGCTCAATTACTGTGTGATTCTCTGTCAGTGTGTGATGCTCCCAGTTAGTGTATGATTCTCTGTAAGTGTGTGATGCTTCCAGTTAGTATGGGATTCTCTATTAGTGTGTGATTCTCCATTAGTGCGTGATTCCCCAGTTAGTGTGTGATTCTCCATTACTGTGTGATTCTCCTTTAGTATGTGATTCTGTGTTCGTGTGTGATGCTCCCAGTTTGTGTGTGATTCTCCGTTAGGGTGTGATGATCCATTAATGTGTGATTCTTCGTTAGGGTGTGATTTTTCATTAGTGTGTGATTCTCTGTTATTGTGTGAAGCTCCCAGTTAAAGTGTGATGCACCATTAGTGTCTGATTCTCCATTACTGTGTTGATTCTCCATTAGTGTGTTGATTCTCCGTCAGTGTGTGATTCTCCGTTAGTGTGTGATGTTCCATTAATGTGTGATTCTCTGTTATTGTGTGAAGCTCCCAGTTAGTGTGTGATTCTCTGTTATTGTGTGAAGCTCCCAGTTAGTGTGTGATTCTCCATTAGTGTTTGATTCTTCGTTAGTGTGTGATTCTCTGTAAGTGTGTGATGCTCCCAGTTAGTGTGTGATTCTCCATTAGTGTGTGATTCTCCGTAAGTCTGCGATTATCCGTTACTGTGTGATTCTTCGTTGGTGTGAGATTCTCCGTTAGTGTGTGATTCTTCATTAGTGTGTGATGCTCCATTAGTGTGTGATTCTCAGTTACTGTGTGATGCTCCCAGTTAGTGTGTGATTCTCTCTTAGTGTGCGAAGCTCCGTTAGAGTGTAATTCTCTCTTAGTATGTGATGCTCCCAGTTAGTGTGTGATACTCTGTTAGTGTGTGATGCTCCGTTAGTGTGTGATGCTCCGTTAGTGTGTGATTCTCTGTTAGAATGTGATGCTCCTAGTTAGTGTGTGATTCTCTGTCAGTGTGTGATGCTCCCAGTTAGTGTGTGATGCTCCATTAGTGTATGATTCTCCTTTAGTGTATGATTCTGCCAGTTAGTTTGTGATTCCCCAGCAGTGTGTGATTCTCCGTCAGTGTGTGATTCTCCGTCAGATTGTGATGCTCTCTGTTAGTGTGTGATGCTCCATTAGTGTGTAATGCTCCATTAGTGTGTGATGCTACCAGTTAGATTGTGATTCCAGATTAGTGTATGATTCTCCATCAGTGTGTGATTCTCTGTCTGTGTGTGATGCTCTCCGTTAGTGTATGATGCTCCATTAATGTGTGATTCTCAGTTAGTGTGTGTTTCTTCGTTAGTGTGAGATTCCCTGTTAGTGTGTGATGCTCCCAGATAGTGTATGATTCTCTGTTAGGGTGTGATTCTCCATTATTGTGTGATTCTCCGTTAGTGTGTGATTCTTCTTTACTGTGTGAAGCTCCATTAATGTGTGATTCTCTGTTAGTGTGTGATGCACCCAGTTAGTGTGTGCTGCTCCCAGTTAGTGTTTGATTCTCTGTTAGTGTGTGATGCTCCCAGTTAGTGTGTGATGCTCTCCGTTAGTGTATGATGCACCCAGTTAGTGTGTGATTCTCTATTAGTGTGTGAGTCTCCGTTAGTGTCAGATTCTCCCAGTTAGTGTGTGATGCTCCCATTTAGTTTGTGATTTTCCATTAGTGTATGATTCTCCTTTAGTGTGTGATGCTCTCCGTTAGTGTGTGATGCTCCATTAGTGTGTGATTCTCCGTTAGTGTATGATGCTCCATTAATATGTGATTCTCAGTTAGTGTGTGATTCTTCATTAGTGTGTGATTCTCTGTTCGTGTGTGATTGTCAATTAGTGTGTGATGCTGCCAGTTGGTGTGTGATTCTCTCTTTGTGTGATTCTTCGTTAGTGTCTGATTCCCTGTTAGTGTGTGATGCTCCCAGTTAGTGTGTGATGCTCCCAGTTAGTGTGTGATTCTCCGTTCGTGCGTGATGCTCCATAAGTGTGTGATTCTCTGTTAGAGTGTGATGCTTTCCGTTGGTGTGTGATGTTCCATTAGTGTGTTATTCTCCGTCAGTGTATGATGCTCCAACTGTGTGTGATTCTCTGTTATTGTGTGAAGCTCCCAGTTAGTGTGTGAATCTCCGTTAGTGGGTGATTCTTCGTTAGTGTGTGATGCTCTATTAGTGTGTGATTCTTTGTTTGCGTGTGATGCTCCCAGTTAGTGTGTGATGCTCCCAATTAATGTGTGATTCTCTGTTAGTGTGTGATGCTCAATTACTGTGTGATTCTCTGTCAGTGTGTGATGCTCCCAGTTAGTGTATGATTCTCTGTCAGTGTATGATGCTCCCAGTTAGTATGGGATTCTCTATTAGTGTGTGATTCTCCATTAGTGTGTGATTCCCCAGTTAGTGTGTGATTCTCCATTACTGTGTGATTCTCCTTTAGTATGTGATTCTCTGTTCGTGTGTGATGCTCCCAGTTTGTGTGTGATTCTCCGTTAGGGTGTGATGATCCATTAATGTGTGATTCTTCGTTAGGGTGTGATTTTTCATTAGTGTGTGATTCTCTGTTATTGTGTGAAGCTCCCAGTTAAAGTGTGATGCACCATTAGTGTCTGATTCTCCATTAGTGTGTTGATTCTCCATTAGTGTGTTGATTTTCCGTCAGTGTGTGATTCTCCGTTAGTGTGTGATGTTCCATTAATGTGTGATTCTCTGTTATTGTGTGAAGCTCCCAGTTAGTGTGTGATTCTCTGTTATTGTGTGAAGCTCCCAGTTAGTGTGTGATTCTCCATTAGTGTTTGATTCTTCGTTAGTGTGTGATTCTCTGTAAGTGTGTGATGCTCCCAGTTAGTGTGTGATTCTCCGTAAGTCTGCGATTATCCGTTACTGTGTGATTCTTCGTTAGTGTGTGATTCTCCGTTAGTTTGTGATTCTCAGTTAGTGTGTGATGCTCCCCGTTAGTGTGAGATTCTCCGTTAGTGTGTGATTCTTCATTAGTGTGTGATGCTCCATTAGTGTGTGATTCTCTGTTACTGTGTGATGCTCCCAGTTAGTGTGTGATTCTCTCTTTGTGTGCGAAGCTCCGTTAGAGTGTAATTCTCTCTTAGTATGTGATGCTCCCAGTTAGTGTGTGATACTCTGTTAGTGTGTGATGCTCCGTTAGTGTGTGATCCTCTGTTAGTGTGTGATGTTCCGTTAGTGTGTGATTCTCCGTTAGTGTGTGATTCTCCGTTAGTTTGTTGATTCTTCGTTAGTGTGTGATGCTCCATTAATGTGTGATTCTCTGTTAGTGTGTGATGCTCCCAGTTAGTGTGTGATGCTCTCCGTTAGTGTGTGATGCTCCCTGTTAGTGTGTATTCTCTATTAGTGTCTGAGTCTCCGTTAGTGTGTGATTCTCCCAGTTAGTGTGTGATTCTCCGTTAGTGTGTATTGCTCCGTTAGTGTGTGATTCTCCGTTGGAGGGTGATGCTCTCCGTTAGTGTGTGATGCTCCGAGAGTGTGTGATTCTCTGTTATTGTGTGAAGCTGCCAGTTAGTGTGTGATTCTCCGTTAGTGTATGATTCTCCATTAGTGTGTTATTTTTCGTGTGTGTGTGATTCTCCATTAGTGTGTGATTCTCCGTTAAAGTCTGATGCTCCCAGTATGTGTGTGATTCTACGTTAGAGTGTGATTCTTCGTTGGTGTGTGATGCTCCCAGTTAGTGTGTGATGCTCCGTTAGTGTATGATTCTCCATTAGAGTGTGATGCTCCCATTTAATGTGTGTGATTCTCCATTAGAGTGTGATTCTTCGTTGGTGTGTGATGCTCCATTAGTGTGTGATTCTTTGTTAGCGTGTGATGCTCCCAGTTAGTGTGTGTTGCTCCCAATTAATGTGTGATTCTCTGTTAGTGGGTGATGCTCCATTACTGTGTGATTCTCTGTCAGTGTGTGATGCTCTTAGTTAGTGTGTGATTCTCTGTTAGTGTGTGATGCTTCCAGTTAGTATGTGATTCTCTATTAGTGTGTGATTGTCCGTTAGTGTGTGATTCCCCATTTAGTGTGTGATTCTCCATTACTGTGTGATTCTCCGTTAGTGTGTGATTCTCTGTTAGTGTGTGAAGCTCCATTAGTGTGTGATTCTCTGTTAGTGTGTGATGCTCCCAGTTAGTGTGTGATTCTCTGTTAGTGTGTGATGCTCCGTTAGTATGTGATTCTCTGTTAGTGTGTGATGCTCCGTTAGTGTGTGATTCTCTGTTAGTGTGTGATGCTCCCAGTTTGTCTGTGATTCTCCGTTAGTGTGTGATGCTCCAATAATGTGTGATTCTTTGTTAGGGTGTGATTCTCCGTTAGTGTGTGATTCTCTGTTATTGTGTGAAGCTCCCAGTTAGTATGTGATTCTCCGTTAGTGGGTGATTCTTCGTTAGTGTGTGATGCACCTTCAGTGTGTGATTCTCTGTTACTATGTGATGCTGCCAGTTAGAGTGTGATTCTCCGTTACTGGGTGATTCTTCGCTGGTGTGTGATGCTCCATTAGTTTGTGATTCTTTGTTAGCGTGTGATGCTCCCAGTTAGTGTGTGATTCTTTCTTAGTGTGAGATGCTCCCAGTTAGTATGTGATTCTCTATTAGTGTGTGATTCTCCGTTGGTGTGTGATTCCCCAGTTAGTGGGTGATACTCCATTACTGTGTGATTCTCTGTCAGTGTGTGATGCTCTTAGTCAGTGTGTGATTCTCTGTTAGTGTGTGATGCTTCCAGTTAGTATGTGATTCTCTATTAGTGTGTGATTGTCCGTTAGTGTGTGATTCCCCATTTAGTGTGTGATTCTCCATTACTGTGTGATTCTCCGTTAGTGTGTGATTCTCTGTTAGTGTGTGATGCTCCGTTAGTATGTGATTCTCTGTTAGTGTGTGAAGCTCCATTAGTGTGTGATACTATGTTAGTGTGTGATGCTCCCAGTTAGTGTGTGATTCTCTGTTAGTGTGTGATGCTCCGTTAGTATGTGATTCTCTGTTAGTGTGTGATGCTCCGTTAGTGTGTGATTCTCTGTTAGTGTGTGATGCTCCCGGTTTGTCTGTGATTCTCCGTTAGTGTGTGATGCTCCAATAATGTGTGATTCTTCGTTAGGGTGTGATTCTCCGTTAGTGTGTGATTCTCTGTTATTGTGTGAAGCTCCCAGTTAGTATGTGATTCTCCGTTAGTGGGTGATTCTTCGTTAGTGTGTGATGCACCTTCAGTGTGTGATTCTCTGTTACTATGTGATGCTGCCAGTTAGAGTGTGATTCTCCGTTACTGGGTGATTCTTCGCTGGTGTGTGATGCTCCATTAGTTTGTGATTCTTTGTTAGCGTGTGATGCTCCCAGTTAGTGTGTGATTCTTTCTTAGTGTGAGATGCTCCCAGTTAGTATGTGATTCTCTATTAGTGTGTGATTCTCCGTTGGTGTGTGATTCCCCAGTTAGTGGGTGATACTCCATTACTGTGTGATTCTCTGTCAGTGTGTGATGCTCTTAGTTAGTGTGTGATTCTCTGTTAGTGTGTGATGCTTCCAGTTAGTATGTGATTCTCTATTAGTGTGTGATTGTCCGTTAGTGTGTGATTCCCCATTTAGTGTGTGATTCTCCATTACTGTGTGATTCTCCGTTAGTGTGTGATTCTCTGTTAGTGTGTGATGCTCCGTTAGTATGTGATTCTCTGTTAGTGTGTGAAGTTCCATTAGTGTGTGATACTATGTTAGTGTGTGATGCTCCCAGTTAGTGTGTGATTCTCTGTTAGTGTGTGATGCTCCGTTAGTATGTGATTCTCTGTTAGTGTGTGATGCTCCGTTAGTGTGTGATTCTCTGTTAGTGTGTGATGCTCCCGGTTTGTCTGTGATTCTCCGTTAGTGTGTGATGCTCCAATAATGTGTGATTCTTCGTTAGGGTGTGATTCTCCGTTAGTGTGTGATTCTCTGTTATTGTGTGAAGCTCCCAGTTAGTATGTGATTCTCCGTTAGTGGGTGATTCTTCGTTAGTGTGTGATGCACCTTCAGTGTGTGATTCTCTGTTACTATGTGATGCTGCCAGTTAGAGTGTGATTCTCCGTTACTGGGTGATTCTTCGCTGGTGTGTGATGCTCCATTAGTTTGTGATTCTTTGTTAGCGTGTGATGCTCCCAGTTAGTGTGTGATTCTTTCTTAGTGTGAGATGCTCCCAGTTAGTATGTGATTCTCTATTAGTGTGTGATTCTCCGTTGGTGTGTGATTCCCCAGTTAGTGTGTGATTCTCCATTACTGTGTGATTCTCCGTTAGTGGGTGATTCTTCGTTAGTGTGTGATGCTCTATTAGTGTGTGATTCTTTGTTTGCGTGTGATGCTCCCAGTTAGTGTGTGATGCTCCCAATTAATGTGTGATTCTCTGTTAGTGTGTGATGCTCAATTACTGTGTGATTCTCTGTCAGTGTGTGATGCTCCCAGTTAGTGTATGATTCTCTGTCAGTGTATGATGCTCCCAGTTAGTATGGGATTCTCTATTAGTGTGTGATTCTCCATTAGTGTGTGATTCCCCAGTTAGTGTGTGATTCTCCATTACTGTGTGATTCTCCTTTAGTATGTGATTCTCTGTTCGTGTGTGATGCTCCCAGTTTGTGTGTGATTCTCCGTTAGGGTGTGATGATCCATTAATGTGTGATTCTTCGTTAGGGTGTGATTTTTCATTAGTGTGTGATTCTCTGTTATTGTGTGAAGCTCCCAGTTAAAGTGTGATGCACCATTAGTGTCTGATTCTCCATTAGTGTGTTGATTCTCCATTAGTGTGTTGATTTTCCGTCAGTGTGTGATTCTCCGTTAGTGTGTGATGTTCCATTAATGTGTGATTCTCTGTTATTGTGTGAAGCTCCCAGTTAGTGTGTGATTCTCTGTTATTGTGTGAAGCTCCCAGTTAGTGTGTGATTCTCCATTAGTGTTTGATTCTTCGTTAGTGTGTGATTCTCTGTAAGTGTGTGATGCTCCCAGTTAGTGTGTGATTCTCCGTAAGTCTGCGATTATCCGTTACTGTGTGATTCTTCGTTAGTGTGTGATTCTCCGTTAGTTTGTGATTCTCAGTTAGTGTGTGATGCTCCCCGTTAGTGTGAGATTCTCCGTTAGTGTGTGATTCTTCATTAGTGTGTGATGCTCCATTAGTGTGTGATTCTCTGTTACTGTGTGATGCTCCCAGTTAGTGTGTGATTC
Source organism: Mobula birostris (assembly GCF_030028105.1). Taxonomy (NCBI): domain Eukaryota; kingdom Metazoa; phylum Chordata; class Chondrichthyes; order Myliobatiformes; family Myliobatidae; genus Mobula; species Mobula birostris. The sequence goes on along the minus strand of NW_027278382.1, from coordinate 123,078 downwards.
TCTCTTTGTGTGCGAAGCTCCGTTAGAGTGTAATTCTCTCTTAGTATGTGATGCTCCCAGTTAGTGTGTGATACTCTGTTAGTGTGTGATGCTCCGTTAGTGTGTGATCCTCTGTTAGTGTGTGATGTTCCGTTAGTGTGTGATTCTCCGTTAGTGTGTGATTCTCCGTTAGTTTGTTGATTCTTCGTTAGTGTGTGATGCTCCATTAATGTGTGATTCTCTGTTAGTGTGTGATGCTCCCAGTTAGTGTGTGATGCTCTCCGTTAGTGTGTGATGCTCCCTGTTAGTGTGTATTCTCTATTAGTGTCTGAGTCTCCGTTAGTGTGTGATTCTCCCAGTTAGTGTGTGATTCTCCGTTAGTGTGTATTGCTCCGTTAGTGTGTGATTCTCCGTTGGAGGGTGATGCTCTCCGTTAGTGTGTGATGCTCCGAGAGTGTGTGATTCTCTGTTATTGTGTGATGCTCCCATTTAATGTGTGTGATTCTCCATTAGAGTGTGATTCTTCGTTGGTGTGTGATGCTCCATTAGTGTGTGATTCTTTGTTAGCGTGTGATGCTCCCAGTTAGTGTGTGTTGCTCCCAATTAATGTGTGATTCTCTGTTAGTGGGTGATGCTCCATTACTGTGTGATTCTCTGTCAGTGTGTGATGCTCTTAGTTAGTGTGTGATTCTCTGTTAGTGTGTGATGCTTCCAGTTAGTATGTGATTCTCTATTAGTGTGTGATTGTCCGTTAGTGTGTGATTCCCCATTTAGTGTGTGATTCTCCATTACTGTGTGATTCTCCGTTAGTGTGTGATTCTCTGTTAGTGTGTGAAGCTCCATTAGTGTGTGATTCTCTGTTAGTGTGTGATGCTCCCAGTTAGTGTGTGATTCTCTGTTAGTGTGTGATGCTCCGTTAGTATGTGATTCTCTGTTAGTGTGTGATGCTCCGTTAGTGTGTGATTCTCTGTTAGTGTGTGATGCTCCCAGTTTGTCTGTGATTCTCCGTTAGTGTGTGATGCTCCAATAATGTGTGATTCTTTGTTAGGGTGTGATTCTCCGTTAGTGTGTGATTCTCTGTTATTGTGTGAAGCTCCCAGTTAGTATGTGATTCTCCGTTAGTGGGTGATTCTTCGTTAGTGTGTGATGCACCTTCAGTGTGTGATTCTCTGTTACTATGTGATGCTGCCAGTTAGAGTGTGATTCTCCGTTACTGGGTGATTCTTCGCTGGTGTGTGATGCTCCATTAGTTTGTGATTCTTTGTTAGCGTGTGATGCTCCCAGTTAGTGTGTGATTCTTTCTTAGTGTGAGATGCTCCCAGTTAGTATGTGATTCTCTATTAGTGTGTGATTCTCCGTTGGTGTGTGATTCCCCAGTTAGTGGGTGATACTCCATTACTGTGTGATTCTCTGTCAGTGTGTGATGCTCTTAGTTAGTGTGTGATTCTCTGTTAGTGTGTGATGCTTCCAGTTAGTATGTGATTCTCTATTAGTGTGTGATTGTCCGTTAGTGTGTGATTCCCCATTTAGTGTGTGATTCTCCATTACTGTGTGATTCTCCGTTAGTGGGTGATTCTCTGTTAGTGTGTGATGCTCCGTTAGTATGTGATTCTCTGTTAGTGTGTGAAGCTCCATTAGTGTGTGATACTATGTTAGTGTGTGATGCTCCCAGTTAGTGTGTGATTCTCTGTTAGTGTGTGATGCTCCGTTAGTATGTGATTCTCTGTTAGTGTGTGATGCTCCGTTAGTGTGTGATTCTCTGTTAGTGTGTGATGCTCCCGGTTTGTCTGTGATTCTCCGTTAGTGTGTGATGCTCCAATAATGTGTGATTCTTCGTTAGGGTGTGATTCTCCGTTAGTGTGTGATTCTCTGTTATTGTGTGAAGCTCCCAGTTAGTATGTGATTCTCCGTTAGTGGGTGATTCTTCGTTAGTGTGTGATGCACCTTCAGTGTGTGATTCTCTGTTACTATGTGATGCTGCCAGTTAGAGTGTGATTCTCCGTTACTGGGTGATTCTTCGCTGGTGTGTGATGCTCCATTAGTTTGTGATTCTTTGTTAGCGTGTGATGCTCCCAGTTAGTGTGTGATTCTTTCTTAGTGTGAGATGCTCCCAGTTAGTATGTGATTCTCTATTAGTGTGTGATTCTCCGTTGGTGTGTGATTCCCCAGTTAGTGTGTGATTCTCCATTACTGTGTGATTCTCCGTTAGTGGGTGATTCTTCGTTAGTGTGTGATGCTCTATTAGTGTGTGATTCTTTGTTTGCGTGTGATGCTCCCAGTTAGTGTGTGATGCTCCCAATTAATGTGTGATTCTCTGTTAGTGTGTGATGCTCAATTACTGTGTGATTCTCTGTCAGTGTGTGATGCTCCCAGTTAGTGTATGATTCTCTGTCAGTGTATGATGCTCCCAGTTAGTATGGGATTCTCTATTAGTGTGTGATTCTCCATTAGTGTGTGATTCCCCAGTTAGTGTGTGATTCTCCATTACTGTGTGATTCTCCTTTAGTATGTGATTCTCTGTTCGTGTGTGATGCTCCCAGTTTGTGTGTGATTCTCCGTTAGGGTGTGATGATCCATTAATGTGTGATTCTTCGTTAGGGTGTGATTTTTCATTAGTGTGTGATTCTCTGTTATTGTGTGAAGCTCCCAGTTAAAGTGTGATGCACCATTAGTGTCTGATTCTCCATTAGTGTGTTGATTCTCCATTAGTGTGTTGATTTTCCGTCAGTGTGTGATTCTCCGTTAGTGTGTGATGTTCCATTAATGTGTGATTCTCTGTTATTGTGTGAAGCTCCCAGTTAGTGTGTGATTCTCTGTTATTGTGTGAAGCTCCCAGTTAGTGTGTGATTCTCCATTAGTGTTTGATTCTTCGTTAGTGTGTGATTCTCTGTAAGTGTGTGATGCTCCCAGTTAGTGTGTGATTCTCCGTAAGTCTGCGATTATCCGTTACTGTGTGATTCTTCGTTAGTGTGTGATTCTCCGTTAGTTTGTGATTCTCAGTTAGTGTGTGATGCTCCCCGTTAGTGTGAGATTCTCCGTTAGTGTGTGATTCTTCATTAGTGTGTGATGCTCCATTAGTGTGTGATTCTCTGTTACTGTGTGATGCTCCCAGTTAGTGTGTGATTCTCTCTTTGTGTGCGAAGCTCCGTTAGAGTGTAATTCTCTCTTAGTATGTGATGCTCCCAGTTAGTGTGTGATACTCTGTTAGTGTGTGATGCTCCGTTAGTGTGTGATCCTCTGTTAGTGTGTGATGTTCCGTTAGTGTGTGATTCTCCGTTAGTGTGTGATTCTCCGTTAGTTTGTTGATTCTTCGTTAGTGTGTGATGCTCCATTAATGTGTGATTCTCTGTTAGTGTGTGATGCTCCCAGTTAGTGTGTGATGCTCTCCGTTAGTGTGTGATGCTCCCTGTTAGTGTGTATTCTCTATTAGTGTCTGAGTCTCCGTTAGTGTGTGATTCTCCCAGTTAGTGTGTGATTCTCCGTTAGTGTGTATTGCTCCGTTAGTGTGTGATTCTCCGTTGGAGGGTGATGCTCTCCGTTAGTGTGTGATGCTCCGAGAGTGTGTGATTCTCTGTTATTGTGTGAAGCTGCCAGTTAGTGTGTGATTCTCCGTTAGTGTATGATTCTCCATTAGTGTGTTATTTTTCGTGTGTGTGTGATTCTCCATTAGTGTGTGATTCTCCGTTAAAGTCTGATGCTCCCAGTATGTGTGTGATTCTACGTTAGAGTGTGATTCTTCGTTGGTGTGTGATGCTCCCAGTTAGTGTGTGATGCTCCGTTAGTGTATGATTCTCCATTAGAGTGTGATGCTCCCATTTAATGTGTGTGATTCTCCATTAGAGTGTGATTCTTCGTTGGTGTGTGATGCTCCATTAGTGTGTGATTCTTTGTTAGCGTGTGATGCTCCCAGTTAGTGTGTGTTGCTCCCAATTAATGTGTGATTCTCTGTTAGTGGGTGATGCTCCATTACTGTGTGATTCTCTGTCAGTGTGTGATGCTCTTAGTTAGTGTGTGATTCTCTGTTAGTGTGTGATGCTTCCAGTTAGTATGTGATTCTCTATTAGTGTGTGATTGTCCGTTAGTGTGTGATTCCCCATTTAGTGTGTGATTCTCCATTACTGTGTGATTCTCCGTTAGTGTGTGATTCTCTGTTAGTGTGTGAAGCTCCATTAGTGTGTGATTCTCTGTTAGTGTGTGATGCTCCCAGTTAGTGTGTGATTCTCTGTTAGTGTGTGATGCTCCGTTAGTATGTGATTCTCTGTTAGTGTGTGATGCTCCGTTAGTGTGTGATTCTCTGTTAGTGTGTGATGCTCCCAGTTTGTCTGTGATTCTCCGTTAGTGTGTGATGCTCCAATAATGTGTGATTCTTTGTTAGGGTGTGATTCTCCGTTAGTGTGTGATTCTCTGTTATTGTGTGAAGCTCCCAGTTAGTATGTGATTCTCCGTTAGTGGGTGATTCTTCGTTAGTGTGTGATGCACCTTCAGTGTGTGATTCTCTGTTACTATGTGATGCTGCCAGTTAGAGTGTGATTCTCCGTTACTGGGTGATTCTTCGCTGGTGTGTGATGCTCCATTAGTTTGTGATTCTTTGTTAGCGTGTGATGCTCCCAGTTAGTGTGTGATTCTTTCTTAGTGTGAGATGCTCCCAGTTAGTATGTGATTCTCTATTAGTGTGTGATTCTCCGTTGGTGTGTGATTCCCCAGTTAGTGGGTGATACTCCATTACTGTGTGATTCTCTGTCAGTGTGTGATGCTCTTAGTTAGTGTGTGATTCTCTGTTAGTGTGTGATGCTTCCAGTTAGTATGTGATTCTCTATTAGTGTGTGATTGTCCGTTAGTGTGTGATTCCCCATTTAGTGTGTGATTCTCCATTACTGTGTGATTCTCCGTTAGTGTGTGATTCTCTGTTAGTGTGTGATGCTCCGTTAGTATGTGATTCTCTGTTAGTGTGTGAAGCTCCATTAGTGTGTGATACTATGTTAGTGTGTGATGCTCCCAGTTAGTGTGTGATTCTCTGTTAGTGTGTGATGCTCCGTTAGTATGTGATTCTCTGTTAGTGTGTGATGCTCCGTTAGTGTGTGATTCTCTGTTAGTGTGTGATGCTCCCGGTTTGTCTGTGATTCTCCGTTAGTGTGTGATGCTCCAATAATGTGTGATTCTTCGTTAGGGTGTGATTCTCCGTTAGTGTGTGATTCTCTGTTATTGTGTGAAGCTCCCAGTTAGTATGTGATTCTCCGTTAGTGGGTGATTCTTCGTTAGTGTGTGATGCACCTTCAGTGTGTGATTCTCTGTTACTATGTGATGCTGCCAGTTAGAGTGTGATTCTCCGTTACTGGGTGATTCTTCGCTGGTGTGTGATGCTCCATTAGTTTGTGATTCTTTGTTAGCGTGTGATGCTCCCAGTTAGTGTGTGATTCTTTCTTAGTGTGAGATGCTCCCAGTTAGTATGTGATTCTCTATTAGTGTGTGATTCTCCGTTGGTGTGTGATTCCCCAGTTAGTGTGTGATTCTCCATTACTGTGTGATTCTCCGTTAGTATGTGATTCTCTGTTAGTGTGTGAAGCTCCATTAGTGTGTGATTCTCTGTTAGTGTGTGATGCTCCCAGTTAGTGTGTGATTCTCTGTTAGTGTGTGATGCTCCGTTAGTATGTGATTCTCTGTTAGTGTGTGATGCTCCGTTAGTGTGTGATTCTCTGTTAGTGTGTGATGCTCCCAGTTTGTCTGTGATTCTCCGTTAGTGTGTGATGCTCCAATAATGTGTGATTCTTCGTTAGGGTGTGATTCTCCGTTAGTGTGTGATTCTCTGTTATTGTGTGAAGCTCCCAGTTAGTATGTGATTCTCCGTTAGTGGGTGATTCTTCGTTAGTGTGTGATGCACCTTCAGTGTGTGATTCTCTGTTACTATGTGATGCTGCCAGTTAGAGTGTGATTCTCCGTTACTGGGTGATTCTTCGCTGGTGTGTGATGCTCCATTAGTTTGTGATTCTTTGTTAGCGTGTGATGCTCCCAGTTAGTGTGTGATTCTTTCTTAGTGTGAGATGCTCCCAGTTAGTATGTGATTCTCTATTAGTGTGTGATTCTCCGTTGGTGTGTGATTCCCCAGTTAGTGTGTGATTCTCCATTACTGTGTGATTCTCCGTTAGTGTGTGATTCTCTGTTAGTGTGTGACTATCTGTTAGTGTGTGATGCTCCCAGTTAGTGTGTGATTCTCTGTTAGTGTGTGATACGTCCAGTTAGTGTGTGATCCTCTGTTAGAGTGTGATGCTCCGTTAGTGTGTGATTCTCTGTTAGTGTGTGATGATCTCAGTTAGTGTGTGATGCTCCGTTAGTGTGTGATGCTCCCAGTTTGTCTGTGATTCTCCGTTAGTGTGTGATGCTCCATTAATGTGTGATTCTTCGTTAGGGTGTGATTCTTCATTAGTGTGTGATTCTCTGTTATTGTGTGAAGCTCCCAGCTAAAGTGTGATTCTCCATTAGTGTGTGAATCTCTGTTTGTGTGTGATGCTCCCAGTTAGTGTGTGATTCTTCATTAGTGTGTGATGCTCCATTAGTGTGTGATTCTCCGTTAGTGTGTTGATTCTCCGTTAGTGTGTTGATTCTCCGTTAGTGCGTGATGCTCCATAAGTGTGTGATTCTCTGTTAGAGTGTGATGCTTTCCGTTGGTGTGTGATGTTCCATTAGTGTGTGATTCTCCGTCAGTGTATGATGCTCCAATTGTGTGTGATTCTCTGTTATTGTGTGAAGCTCCCAGTTAGTGTGTGATTCTCCGTTAGTGTGTGATTCTTCGTTAGTGTGTGATGCTCTATTAGTGTGTGATTCTTTGTTTGCGTGTGATGCTCCCAGTTAGTGTGTGATGCTCCCAATTAATGTGTGATTCTCTGTCAGTGTGTGACGCTCCCAGTTAGTGTGTGATTCACTGTAAGTGTGTGATGCTCCCAGTTTGTATGGGATTCTCTATTAGTGTGTGATTCTCCATTAGTGTGTGATTCCAAAGTTAGTGTGTGATTCTCCATTACTGTGTGATTCTCCGTTCGTATGTGATTCTCTGTTAGTGTGTGATTCTCCCAGTTAGTGTGTGATTCTCTGTTAGTGTGTGATGTTCCATTAATGTGTGATTCTCTGTTATTGTGTGAAGCTCCCAGTTAGTGTGTGATTCTCTGTTATTGTGTGAAGCTCCCAGTTAGTGTGTGATTCTCCATTAGTGTTTGATTCTTCGTTAGTGTGTGATTCTCTGTAAGTGTGTGATGCTCCCAGTTAGTGTTTGATTCTCCGTTAGTGTGTGATTCTCCGTAAGTCTGCGATTATCCGTTACTGTGTGATTCTTCGTTAGTGTGTGATTCTCCGTTAGTTTGTGATTCTCAGTTAGTGTGTGATGCTCCATTAGTGTGTGATTCTCAGTTACTGTGTGATGCTCCCAGTTAGTGTGTGATTCTCTCTTAGTGTGCGAAGCTCCGTTAGTGTGTGATCCTCTGTTAGTGTGTGATGCCCCGTTAGTGTGTGATTCTCCATTAGTGTGTGATTCTCCGTTAGTGTGTTGATTCTTCGTTAGTGTGTAATGCTCCATTAGTGTGTAATGCTCCATTAGTGTGTGATGCTCCCAGTTAGTTTGTGATTCCAGATTAGTGTATGATTCTCCATCAGTGTGTGATTCTCTGTCTGTGTGTGATGCTCTCCGTTAGTGTATCTTGCTCCATTAATGTGTGATTCTCAGTTAGTGTGTGTTTCTTCGTTAGTGTGAGATTCCCTGTTAGTGTGTGATGCTCCCAGATAGTGTATGGTTCTCTGTTAGTGTGTGATTGTCAATTAGTCTGTGATTCTCCCAGTTAGTGTGTGATTCTCTCTTAGTGTGATTTTCCATTAGTGTGTGATTCTCCATTAGTGTGTGATTCTCCGTTAGTGTGTGATACTCCCAGTTAGTGTATGATTCTCTGTTAGGGTGTGATTCTCCATTATTGTGTGATTCTCTGTTAGTGTGTGATGCTCCCAGTTAGTGTGTGCTGCTCCCAGTTAGTGTGTGATTTTCTGTTAGTGTGTGATGTTCCCAGTTACTGTGTGATTCTCTGTTAGTGTGTGATTCTCTATTAGTGTGTGATTCTCCGTTAGTGTATGATGCTCCATTAATATGTGATTCTCAGTTAGTGTGTGATTCTTCGTTAGTGTGTGATTCTTCGTTAGTGTCTGATTCCCTGTTAGTGTGTGATGCTCCCAGTTAGTGTGTGATGCTCCCAGTTAGTGTGTGATTCTCCGTTAGTGCGTGATGCTCCATAAGTGTGTGATTCTCTGTTAGAGTGTGATGCTTTCCGTTGGTGTGTGATGTTCCATTAGTGTGTGATTCTCCGTCAGTGTATGATGCTCCAATTGTATGTGATTCTCTGTTATTGTGTGAAGCTCCCAGTTAGTGTGTGATTCTCCGTTAGTGGGTGATTCTTCGTTAGTGTGTTATGCTCTATTAGTGTGTGATTCTTTGTTTGCGTGTGATGCTCCCAGTTAGTGTGTGATGCTCCCAATTAATGTGTGATTCTCTGTTAGTGTGTGATGCTCCATTACTGTCTGATTCTCTGTCAGTGTGTGACGCTCCCAGTTGGTGTGTGATTCTCTGTAAGTGTGTGATGCTCCCAGTTAGTATGGGATTCTCTATTAGTGTGTGATTCTCCATTAGTGTGTGATTCCCCAGTTAGTGTGTGATTCTCCATTACTGTGTGATTCTCCGTTAGTATGTGATTCTCTGTTAGTGTGTGATGCTCCCAGTTTGTGTGTGATTCTCCGTTAGGGTGTGATGATCCATTAATGTGTGATTCTTCGTTAGGGTGTGATTTTTCATTAGTGTGTGATTCTCTGTTATTGTGTGAAGCTCCCAGTTAAAGTGTGATGCACCATTAGTGTCTGATTCTCCATTAGTGTGTTGATTTTCCATTAGTGTGTTGATTCTCCGTCAGTGTGTGATTCTCCGTTAGTGTGTGATGTTCCATTAATGTGTGATTCTCTGTTATTGTGTGAAGCTCCCAGTTAGTGTGTGATTCTCTGTTATCGTGTGAAGCTCCCAGTTAGTGTGTGATTCTCCATTAGTGTTTGATTCTTCGTTAGTGTGTGATTCTCTGTAAGTGTGTGATGCTCCCAGTTAGTGTGTGATTCTCCGTTAGTGTGTGATTCTCCGTAAGTCTGCGATTATCCGTTACTGTGTGATTCTTCGTTAGTGTGTGATTCTCTGTTAGTTTGTGATTCTCAGTTAGTGTGTGATGCTCCCCGTTAGTGTGAGATTCTCCGTTAGTGTGTGATTCATCATTAGTGAGTGATGCTCCATTAGTGTGTGATTCTCTGTTACTGTGTGATGCTCCCAGTTAGTGTGTGATACTCTGTTAGTGTGTGATGCTCCGTTAGTGTGTGATCCTCTGTTAGTGTGTGATGCTCCGTTAGTGCGTGATTCTCCGTTAGTGTGTGATTCTCCGTTAGTGTGTTGATTCTTCGTTAGTGTGTGATGCTCCATTAATGTGTGATTCTCAGTTAGTGTGTGATTCTTCGTTAGTGTGTGATTCTTCGTTAGTGTCTGATTCCCTGTTAGTGTGTGATGCTCCCAGTTAGTGTATGATGCTCCCAGTTAGTGTGTGATTCTCCGTTAGTGCGTGATGCTCCATAAGTGTGTGATTCTCTGTTAGAGTGTGATGCTTTCCGTTGGTGTGTGATGTTCCATTAGTGTGTGATTCTCCGTCAGTGTATGATGCTCCAATTGTGTGTGATTCTCTGTTATTGTGTGATGCTCCCAGTTAGTGTGTGATTCTCCATTAGTGGGTGATTCTTCGTTAGTGTGTTATGCTCTATTAGTGTGTGATTCTTTGTTTGCGTGTGATGCTCCCAGTTAGTGTGTGATGCTCCCAATTAATGTGTGATTCTCTGTTAGTGTGTGATGCTCCATTACTGTCTGATTCTCTGTCAGTGTGTGACGCTCCCAGTTGGTGTGTGATTCTCTGTAAGTGTGTGATGCTCCCAGTTAGTATGGGATTCTCTATTAGTGTGTGATTCTCCATTAGTGTGTGATTCCCCAGTTAGTGTGTGATTCTCCATTACTGTGTGATTCTCCGTTAGTATGTGATTCTCTGTTAGTGTGTGATGATCCCAGTTTGTGTGTGATTCTCCGTTAGGGTGTGATGATCCATTAATGGGTGATTCTTCGTTAGGGTGTGATTTTTCATTAGTGTGTGATTCTCTGTTATTGTGTGAAGCTCCCAGTTAAAGTGTGATGCACCATTAGTGTCTGATTCTCCATTAGTGTGTTGATTTTCCATTAGTGTGTTGATTCTCCGTCAGTGTGTGATTCTCCGTTAGTGTGTGATGTTCCATTAATGTGTGATTCTCTGTTATTGTGTGAAGCTCCCAGTTAGTGTGTGATTCTCTGTTATTGTGTGAAGCTCCCAGTTAGTGTGTGATTCTCCATTAGTGTTTGATTCTTCGTTAGTGTGTGATTCTCTGTAAGTGTGTGATGCTCCCAGTTAGTGTGTGATTCTCCGTTAGTGTGTGATTCTCCGTAAGTCTGCGATTATCCGTTACTGTGTGATTCTTCGTTAGTGTGTGATTCTCCGTTAGTTTGTGATTCTCAGTTAGTGTGTGATGCTCCCCGTTAGTGTGAGATTCTCCGTTAGTGTGTGATTCTTCTTTAGTGAGTGATGCTCCATTAGTGTGTGATTCTCTGTTACTGTGTGATGCTCCCAGTTAGTGTGTGATACTCTGTTAGTGTGTGATGCTCCGTTAGTGTGTGATCCTCTGTTAGTGTGTGATGCTCCGTTAGTGCGTGATTCTCCGTTAATGTGTGATTCTCCGTTAGTGTGTTGATTCTTCGTTAGTGTGTGATGCTCCATTAATGTGTGATTCTCTGTTAGTGTGTGATGCTCCCAGTTAGTGTGTGATGCTCTCCGTTACTGTGCGATGCTCCCAGTTGCTGTGTGATTCTCCGTTATGGTGTGAAGCCACCAGTTAGTGTGTGATTCTCCGTTAGTGTGTGATGATCCGATAGTGTGTGATTCTCTGTTATTGTGTGAAGCTGCCTGTCAGTGTGTGATTCTCCGTTAGTGTATGATTCTCCATTAGTGTGTTATTTTTCGTGTGTGTGTGATTCTCCATTAGTGTGTGATTCTCCGTTAGAGTCTGATGCTCCCAGTATGTGTGTGATTCTACGTTAGAGTGTGATTCTTTGTTGGTGTGTGATGCTCCCAGTTGGTGTGTGATGCTCCTTTAGTGTGTGATTCTCCATTAGAGTGTGATGCTCTCATTTAGTGTGTGATTCTCCATTAGAGTGTGATTCTTCGTTGGTGTGTGATGCTCCATTAGTGTGTGATTCTTTGTTAGCGTGTGATGCTCCCAGTTAGTGTGTGATGCTCCCAATTAATGTGTGATTCTCTGTTAGTGGGTGATGCTCCATTACTGTGTGATTCTCTGTCAGTGTGTGATGCTCTTAGTTAGTGTGTGATTCTCTGTTAGTGTGTGATGCTTCCAGTTAGTATGTGATTCTCAATTAGTGTGTGATTGTCCGTTAGTGTGTGAATCCCCAGTTAGTGTGTGATTCTCCATTACTGTGTGATTCTCCGTTAGTGTGTGATTCTCTGTTAGTGTGTGAAGCTCCATTGGTGTGTGATTCTCTGTTAGTGTGTGATGCTCCCAGTTAGTGTGTGATTCTCTGTTAGTGTGTGATGCTCCGTTACTATGTGATTCTCTGTTAGTGGGTGATACTCCATTACTGTGTGATTCTCTGTCAGTGTGTGATGCTCTTAGTTAGTGTGTGATTCTCTGTTAGTGTGTGATGCTTCCAGTTAGAATGTGATTCTCTATTAGTGTGTGATTGTCCGTTAGTGTGTGATTCCCCAGTTAGTGTGTGATTCCCCAGTTAGTGTGTGATTCTCCATTACTGTGTGATTCTCCGTTAGTGTGTGATTCTCTGTTAGTGTGTGATGCTCTGTTAGTATGTGATTCTCTGTTAGTGTGTGAAGCTCCATTAGTGTGTGATTCTCTGTTAGTGTGTGATGCTCCCAGTTAGTGTGTGATTCTCTGTTAGTGTGTGATGCTCCATTAGTATGTGATTCTCTGTTAGTGTGTGATGCTCCGTTAGTGTGTGATTCTCTGTTAGTGTGTGATGCTCCCAGTTTGTCTGTGATTCTCCGTTAGTGTGTGATGCTCCAATAATGTGTGATTCTTCGTTAGGGTGTGATTCTCCGTTAGTGTGTGATTCTCTGTTATTGTGTGAAGCTCCCAGTTAGTATGTGATTCTCTGTTAGTGGGTGATTCTTCGTTAGTGTGCGATGCACCTTCAGTGTGTGATTCTCTGTTACTATGTGATGCTGCCAGTTAGAGTGTGATTCTCCGTTACTGGGTGATTCTTCGCTGGTGTGTGTTGCTCCATTAGTTTGTGATTCTTTGTTAGCGTGTGATGCTCCCAGTTAGTGTGTGATGCTATCAATTAATGTGTGATTCTGTGTTAGTTTGTGATGCTCGATTACTGTGTGATTCTCTGTCAGTGTGTGATGCTCGCAGTTAGTGTGTGATTCTTTGTTAGTGTGAGATGCTCTGAGTTAGTATGTGATTCTCCGTTAGTGTGTGATGCTCCATTAATGTGTGATTCTTCGTTAGGGTGTGATTCTCCATTAGTGTTCGATTCTCTGTTAGTGTGTGATGCTCCCAGATAGTGTGTGGTTCTCTGTTAGTGTGTGATTGTCAATTAGTGTGTGATGCTCCCAGTTCGTGTGTGATTTTCTCTTTGTGTGATTTTTCGTTAGTGTGTGATTCTCCGTTAGTGTGTGATTCTCTGTTAGTGTGTGATTCTCTGTTAGTGTGTGATGCTCCGTTAGTGTGTGATGCTCCGTTAGTGTGTGATTCTCTGTTAGAATGTGATGCTCCTAGTTAGTGTGTGATTCTCTGTCAGTGTGTGATGCTCCCAGTTAGTGTGTGATGCTCCATTAGTGTATGATTCTCCTTTAGTGTATGATTCTGCCAGTTAGTTTGTGATTCCCCAGCAGTGTGTGATTCTCCGTCAGTGTGTGATTCTCCGTCAGATTGTGATGCTCTCCGTTAGTGTGTGATGCTCCATTAGTGTGCAATGCTCCATTAGTGTGTGATGCTCCCAGTTAGATTGTGATTCCAGATTAGTGTATGATTCTCCATCAGTGTGTGATTCTCTGTCTGTGTGTGATGCTCTCCGTTAGTGTATGATGCTCCATTAATGTGTGATTCTCAGTTAGTGTGTGTTTTTTCGTTAGTGTGAGATTCCCTGTTAGTGTGTGATGCTCCCAGATAGTGTATGATTCTCTGTTAGGGTGTGATTCTCCATTATTGTGTGATTCTCCGTTAGTGTGTGATTCTTCGTTACTGTGTGAAGCTCCATTAATGTGTGATTCTCTGTTAGTGTGTGATGCACCCAGTTAGTGTGTGCTGCTCCCAGTTAGTGTTTGATTCTCTGTTAGTGTGTGATGCTCCTAGTTAGTGTGTGATGCTCTCCGTTAGTGTATGATGCACCCAGTTAGTGTGTGATTCTCTATTAGTGTGTGAGTCTCCGTTAGTGTCAGATTCTCCCAGTTAGTGTGTGATGCTCCCATTTAGTTTGTGATTTTCCATTAGTGTGTGATTCTCCTTTAGTGTGTGATGCTCTCCGTTAGTTTGTGATGCTCCATTAGTGTGTGATTCTCCGTTAGTGTATGATGCTCCATTAATATGTGATTCTCTGTTAGTGTGTGATGCTCCCAGTTAGTGTGTGATGCTCTCCGTTAGTGTATGATGCACCCAGTTAGTGTGTGATTCTATATTAGTGTGTGAGTCTCCGTTAGTGTCAGATTCTCCCAGTTAGTGTGTGATGCTCCCATTTAGTTTGTGATTTTCCATTAGTGTGTGATTCTCCTTTAGTGTGTGATGCTCTCCGTTAGTGTGTGATGCTCCATTAGTGTGTGATTCTCCGTTAGTGTATGATGCTCCATTAATATGTGATTCTCAGTTAGTGTGTGATTCTTCGTTAGTGTCTGATTCCCTGTTAGTGTGTGATGCTCCCAGTTAGTGTGTGATGCTCCCAGTTAGTGTGTGATTCTCCGTTAGTGCGTGATGCTCCATAAGTGTGTGATTCTCTGTTAGAGTGTGATGCTTTCCGTTGGTGTGTGATGTTCCATTAGTGTGTGATTCTCCGTCAGTGTATGATGCTCCAATTGTGTGTGATTCTCTGTTATTGCGTGAAGCTCCCAGTTAGTGTGTGATTCTCCGTTAGTGGGTGATTCTTCGTTAGTGTGTTATGCTCTATTAGTGTGTGATTCTTTGTTTGCGTGTGGTGCTCCCAGTTAGTGTGTGATGCTCCCAATTAATGTGTGATTCTCTGTTGGTGTGTGATGCTCCATTACTGTCTGATTCTCTGTCAGTGTGTGACGCTCCCAGTTGGTGTGTGATTCTCTGTAAGTGTGTGATGCTCCCAGTTAGTATGGGATTCTCTATTAGTGTGTGATTCTCCATTAGTGTGTGATTCCCCAGTTAGTGTGTGATTCTCCATTACTGTGTGATTCTCCGTTAGTATGTGATTCTCTGTTAGTGTGTGATGCTCCCAGTTTGTGTGTGATTCTCTGTTAGGGTGTGATGATCCATTAATGGGTGATTCTTCGTTAGGGTGTGATTTTTCATTAGTGTGTGATTCTCTGTTATTGTGTGAAGCTCCCAGTTAAAGTGTGATGCACCATTAGTGTCTGATTCTCCATTAGTGTGTTGATTTTCCATTAGTGTGTTGATTCTCCGTCAGTGTGTGATTCTCCGTTAGTGTGTGATGTTCCATTAATGTGTGATTCTCTGTTATTGTGTGAAGCTCCCAGTTAGTGTGTGATTCTCTGTTATTGTGTGAAGCTCCCAGTTAGTGTGTGATTCTCCATTAGTGTTTGATTCTTCGTTAATGTGTGATTCTCTGTAAGTGTGTGATGCTCCCAGTTAGTGCGTGATTCTCCGTTAGTGTGTGATTATCCGTAAGTCTGCGATTATCCGTTACTGTGTGATTCTTCGTTAGTGTGTGATTCTCCATTAGTTTGTGATTCTCAGTTAGTGTGTGATGCTCCCCGTTAGTGTGAGATTCTCCGTTAGTGTGTGATTCTTCATTAGTGAGTGATGCTCCATTAGTGTGTGATTCTCCGTTACTGTGTGATGCTCCCAGTTAGTGTGTGATTCTCTCTTAGTGTGCGAAGCTCCGTTAGAGTGTAATTCTCTCTTAGTATGTGATGCTCCCAGTTAGTGTGTGATACTCTGTTAGTGTGTGATGCTCCGTTAGTGTGTGATCCTCTGTTAGTGTGTGATGCTCCGTTAGTGTGTGATTCTCCGTTAGTGTGTGATTCTCCGTTAGTGTGTTGATTCTTCGTTAGTGTGTGATGCTCCGTTAATGTGTGATTCTCTGTTAGTGTGTGATGCTCCCAGTTAGTGTGTGATGCTTTCCATTAGTGTGTGATGCTCCCAGTTGCTGTGTGATTCTCCGTTATGGTGTGAAGCTGCCAGTTAGTGTGTGATTCTCCGTTAGTGTGTGATGCTCCGATAGTGTGTGATTCTCTGTTATTGTGTGAAGCTGCCAGTTAGTGTGTGATTCTCCGTTAGTGTATGATTCTCCATTAGTGTGTTATTTTTCGTGTGTGTGTGATTCTCCATTAGTGTGTGATTCTCCGTTAGAGTCTGATGCTCCCAGTATGTGTGTGATTCTACGTTAGAGTGTGATTCTTTGTTGGTGTGTGATGCTCCCAGTTGGTGTGTGATGCTCCTTTAGTGTATGATTCTCCATTAGAGTGTGATGCTCCCATTTAGTGTGTGATTCTCCATTAGAGTGTGATTCTTCGTTGGTGTGTGATGCTCCATTAGTGTGTGATTCTTTGTTAGCGTGTGATGCTCCCAATTAATGTGTGATTCTCTGTTAGTGGGTGATGCTCCATTACTGTGTGATTCTCTGTCAGTGTGTGATGCTCTTAGTTAGTGTGTGATTCTCTGTTAGTGTGTGATGCTTCCAGTTAGTATGTGATTCTCTATTAGTGTGTGATTGTCCGTTAGTGTGTGATTCCCCAGTTAGTGTGTGATTCTCCATTACTGTGTGATTCTCCGTTAGTGTCTGATTCTCTGTTAGTGTGTGAAGCTCCATTAGTGTGTGATTCTCTGTTAGTGTGTGATGCTCCGTTAGTATGTGATTCTCTGTTAGTGGGTGATACTCCATTACTGTGTGATTCTCTGTCAGTGTGTGATGCTCTTAGTTAGTGTGTGATTCTCTGTTAGTGTGTGATGCTTCCAGTTAGTATGTGATTCTCTATTAGTGTGTGATTGTCCGTTAGTGTGTGATTCCCCAGTTAGTTTGTGATTCTCCATTACTGTGTGATTCTCCGTTAGTGTGTGATTCTCTGTTAGTGTGTGATTCTCTATTACTGTGTGATTCTCCGTTAGTGGGTGATTCTCTGTTAGTGTGTGATGCTCTGTTAGTATGTGATTCTCTGTTAGTGTGTGAAGCTCCATTAGTGTGTGATTCTCTGTTAGTGTGTGATGCTCCCAGTTAGTGTGTGATTCTCTGTTAGTGTGTGATGCTCCGTTAGTATGTGATTCTCTGTTAGTGTGTGATGCTCCGTTAGTGTGTGATTCTCTGTTAGTGTGTGATGCTCCCAGTTTGTCTGTGATTCTCCGTTAGTGTGTGATGCTCCAATAATGTGTGATTCTTCGTTAGGGTGTGATTCTCCGTTAGTGTGTGATTCTCTGTTATTGTGTGAAGCTCCCAGTTAGTATGTGATTCTCCGTTAGTGGGTGATTCTTCGTTAGTGTGTGATGCACCTTCAGTGTGTGATTCTCTGTTACTATGTGATGCTGCCAGTTAGAGTGTGATTCTCCGTTACTGGGTGATTCTTCGCTGGTGTGTGATGCTCCATTAGTTTGTGATTCTTTGTTAGCGTGTGATGCTCCCAGTTAGTGTGTGATGCTACCAATTAATGTGTGATTCTCTGTTAGTTTGTGATGCTCGATTACTGTGTGATTCTCTGTCAGTGTGTGATGCTCCCAGTTAGTGTGTGATTCTTTGTTAGTGTGAGATGCTCCCAGTTAGTATGTGATTCTCCGTTAGTGTGTGATGCTCCATTAATGTCTGATTCTTCGTTAGGGTGTGATTCTCCATTCGTGTTCGATTCTCTGTTAGTGTGTGATGCTCCCAGATAGTGTGTGGTTCTCTGTTAGTGTGTGATTTTCAATTAGTCTGTGATGCTCCCAGTTAGTATCTGATTCTCTCTTAGTGTGATTTTCCATTAGTGTCTGATTCTCCATTAGTGTGTGATTCTCCGTTAGTGTGTGATTCTTCGTT
The DNA here is from genome assembly GCF_030028105.1 of Mobula birostris. Taxonomy (NCBI): domain Eukaryota; kingdom Metazoa; phylum Chordata; class Chondrichthyes; order Myliobatiformes; family Myliobatidae; genus Mobula; species Mobula birostris. Next base: position 105,791 of record NW_027278382.1, on the reverse strand, counting down.
ACTGTGTGAAGCTCCATTAATGTGTGATTCTCTGTTAGTGTGTGATGCTCCATTAGTGTGTGATTCTCCGTCAGTGTGTGATTCTCCGTCAGTGTATGATGCTCCAATTGTGTGTGATTCTCTGTTATCGTGTGAAGCTCCCAGTTAGTGTGTGATTCTCCGTTACTGGGTGATTCTTCGTTAGTGTGCGATGCTCCATTAGTGTGTAATTCTTTGTTTGCGTGTGATGCTCCCAGTTAGTGTGTGATGCTCCCAATTAATGTGTGATTCTCTGTATAGTGTGAAATGCTCCATTACTGTGTGATTCTCTGTCAGTGTGTGACGCTCCCAGTTAGTGTGTGATTCTCTGTAAGTGTGTGATGCTCCCAGTTAGTATGGGATTCTCTATTAGTGTGTGATTCTCCATTAGTGTGTGATTCCCCAGTTAGTGTGTGATTCTCCATTACTGTGTGATTCTCCGTTAGTATGTGATTCTCTGTGTGTGTGTGATGCTCCGTTAGTGTGTGATTCTCTGTTAGTTTGTGATGCTCTCCGTTAGTTTGTGATGCTCCATTAGTGTGTGATTCTCCGTTAGTGTATGATGCTCCATTAATATGTGATTCTCTGTTAGTGTGTGATGCTCCCAGTTAGTGTGTGATGCTCTCCGTTAGTGTATGATGCACCCAGTTAGTGTGTGATTCTATATTAGTGTGTGAGTCTCCGTTAGTGTCAGATTCTCCCAGTTAGTGTGTGATGCTCCCATTTAGTTTGTGATTTTCCATTAGTGTGTGATTCTCCTTTAGTGTGTGATGCTCTCCGTTAGTGTGTGATGCTCCATTAGTGTGTGATTCTCCGTTAGTGTATGATGCTCCATTAATATGTGATTCTCAGTTAGTGTGTGATTCTTCGTTAGTGTCTGATTCCCTGTTAGTGTGTGATGCTCCCAGTTAGTGTGTGATGCTCCCAGTTAGTGTGTGATTCTCCGTTAGTGCGTGATGCTCCATAAGTGTGTGATTCTCTGTTAGAGTGTGATGCTTTCCGTTGGTGTGTGATGTTCCATTAGTGTGTGATTCTCCGTCAGTGTATGATGCTCCAATTGTGTGTGATTCTCTGTTATTGCGTGAAGCTCCCAGTTAGTGTGTGATTCTCCGTTAGTGGGTGATTCTTCGTTAGTGTGTTATGCTCTATTAGTGTGTGATTCTTTGTTTGCGTGTGGTGCTCCCAGTTAGTGTGTGATGCTCCCAATTAATGTGTGATTCTCTGTTGGTGTGTGATGCTCCATTACTGTCTGATTCTCTGTCAGTGTGTGACGCTCCCAGTTGGTGTGTGATTCTCTGTAAGTGTGTGATGCTCCCAGTTAGTATGGGATTCTCTATTAGTGTGTGATTCTCCATTAGTGTGTGATTCCCCAGTTAGTGTGTGATTCTCCATTACTGTGTGATTCTCCGTTAGTATGTGATTCTCTGTTAGTGTGTGATGCTCCCAGTTTGTGTGTGATTCTCTGTTAGGGTGTGATGATCCATTAATGGGTGATTCTTCGTTAGGGTGTGATTTTTCATTAGTGTGTGATTCTCTGTTATTGTGTGAAGCTCCCAGTTAAAGTGTGATGCACCATTAGTGTCTGATTCTCCATTAGTGTGTTGATTTTCCATTAGTGTGTTGATTCTCCGTCAGTGTGTGATTCTCCGTTAGTGTGTGATGTTCCATTAATGTGTGATTCTCTGTTATTGTGTGAAGCTCCCAGTTAGTGTGTGATTCTCTGTTATTGTGTGAAGCTCCCAGTTAGTGTGTGATTCTCCATTAGTGTTTGATTCTTCGTTAATGTGTGATTCTCTGTAAGTGTGTGATGCTCCCAGTTAGTGCGTGATTCTCCGTTAGTGTGTGATTATCCGTAAGTCTGCGATTATCCGTTACTGTGTGATTCTTCGTTAGTGTGTGATTCTCCATTAGTTTGTGATTCTCAGTTAGTGTGTGATGCTCCCCGTTAGTGTGAGATTCTCCGTTAGTGTGTGATTCTTCATTAGTGAGTGATGCTCCATTAGTGTGTGATTCTCCGTTACTGTGTGATGCTCCCAGTTAGTGTGTGATTCTCTCTTAGTGTGCGAAGCTCCGTTAGAGTGTAATTCTCTCTTAGTATGTGATGCTCCCAGTTAGTGTGTGATACTCTGTTAGTGTGTGATGCTCCGTTAGTGTGTGATCCTCTGTTAGTGTGTGATGCTCCGTTAGTGTGTGATTCTCCGTTAGTGTGTGATTCTCCGTTAGTGTGTTGATTCTTCGTTAGTGTGTGATGCTCCGTTAATGTGTGATTCTCTGTTAGTGTGTGATGCTCCCAGTTAGTGTGTGATGCTTTCCGTTAGTGTGTGATGCTCCCAGTTGCTGTGTGATTCTCCGTTATGGTGTGAAGCTGCCAGTTAGTGTGTGATTCTCCGTTAGTGTGTGATGCTCCGATAGTGTGTGATTCTCTGTTATTGTGTGAAGCTGCCAGTTAGTGTGTGATTCTCCGTTAGTGTATGATTCTCCATTAGTGTGTTATTTTTCGTGTGTGTGTGATTCTCCATTAGTGTGTGATTCTCCGTTAGAGTCTGATGCTCCCAGTATGTGTGTGATTCTACGTTAGAGTGTGATTCTTTGTTGGTGTGTGATGCTCCCAGTTGGTGTGTGATGCTCCTTTAGTGTATGATTCTCCATTAGAGTGTGATGCTCCCATTTAGTGTGTGATTCTCCATTAGAGTGTGATTCTTCGTTGGTGTGTGATGCTCCATTAGTGTGTGATTCTTTGTTAGCGTGTGATGCTCCCAATTAATGTGTGATTCTCTGTTAGTGGGTGATGCTCCATTACTGTGTGATTCTCTGTCAGTGTGTGATGCTCTTAGTTAGTGTGTGATTCTCTGTTAGTGTGTGATGCTTCCAGTTAGTATGTGATTCTCTATTAGTGTGTGATTGTCCGTTAGTGTGTGATTCCCCAGTTAGTGTGTGATTCTCCATTACTGTGTGATTCTCCGTTAGTGTCTGATTCTCTGTTAGTGTGTGAAGCTCCATTAGTGTGTGATTCTCTGTTAGTGTGTGATGCTCCGTTAGTATGTGATTCTCTGTTAGTGGGTGATACTCCATTACTGTGTGATTCTCTGTCAGTGTGTGATGCTCTTAGTTAGTGTGTGATTCTCTGTTAGTGTGTGATGCTTCCAGTTAGTATGTGATTCTCTATTAGTGTGTGATTGTCCGTTAGTGTGTGATTCCCCAGTTAGTTTGTGATTCTCCATTACTGTGTGATTCTCCGTTAGTGTGTGATTCTCTGTTAGTGTGTGATTCTCTATTACTGTGTGATTCTCCGTTAGTGGGTGATTCTCTGTTAGTGTGTGATGCTCTGTTAGTATGTGATTCTCTGTTAGTGTGTGAAGCTCCATTAGTGTGTGATTCTCTGTTAGTGTGTGATGCTCCCAGTTAGTGTGTGATTCTCTGTTAGTGTGTGATGCTCCGTTAGTATGTGATTCTCTGTTAGTGTGTGATGCTCCGTTAGTGTGTGATTCTCTGTTAGTGTGTGATGCTCCCAGTTTGTCTGTGATTCTCCGTTAGTGTGTGATGCTCCAATAATGTGTGATTCTTCGTTAGGGTGTGATTCTCCGTTAGTGTGTGATTCTCTGTTATTGTGTGAAGCTCCCAGTTAGTATGTGATTCTCCGTTAGTGGGTGATTCTTCGTTAGTGTGTGATGCACCTTCAGTGTGTGATTCTCTGTTAGTTTGTGATGCTCTCCGTTAGTTTGTGATGCTCCATTAGTGTGTGATTCTCCGTTAGTGTATGATGCTCCATTAATATGTGATTCTCTGTTAGTGTGTGATGCTCCCAGTTAGTGTGTGATGCTCTCCGTTAGTGTATGATGCACCCAGTTAGTGTGTGATTCTATATTAGTGTGTGAGTCTCCGTTAGTGTCAGATTCTCCCAGTTAGTGTGTGATGCTCCCATTTAGTTTGTGATTTTCCATTAGTGTGTGATTCTCCTTTAGTGTGTGATGCTCTCCGTTAGTGTGTGATGCTCCATTAGTGTGTGATTCTCCGTTAGTGTATGATGCTCCATTAATATGTGATTCTCAGTTAGTGTGTGATTCTTCGTTAGTGTCTGATTCCCTGTTAGTGTGTGATGCTCCCAGTTAGTGTGTGATGCTCCCAGTTAGTGTGTGATTCTCCGTTAGTGCGTGATGCTCCATAAGTGTGTGATTCTCTGTTAGAGTGTGATGCTTTCCGTTGGTGTGTGATGTTCCATTAGTGTGTGATTCTCCGTCAGTGTATGATGCTCCAATTGTGTGTGATTCTCTGTTATTGCGTGAAGCTCCCAGTTAGTGTGTGATTCTCCGTTAGTGGGTGATTCTTCGTTAGTGTGTTATGCTCTATTAGTGTGTGATTCTTTGTTTGCGTGTGGTGCTCCCAGTTAGTGTGTGATGCTCCCAATTAATGTGTGATTCTCTGTTGGTGTGTGATGCTCCATTACTGTCTGATTCTCTGTCAGTGTGTGACGCTCCCAGTTGGTGTGTGATTCTCTGTAAGTGTGTGATGCTCCCAGTTAGTATGGGATTCTCTATTAGTGTGTGATTCTCCATTAGTGTGTGATTCCCCAGTTAGTGTGTGATTCTCCATTACTGTGTGATTCTCCGTTAGTATGTGATTCTCTGTTAGTGTGTGATGCTCCCAGTTTGTGTGTGATTCTCTGTTAGGGTGTGATGATCCATTAATGGGTGATTCTTCGTTAGGGTGTGATTTTTCATTAGTGTGTGATTCTCTGTTATTGTGTGAAGCTCCCAGTTAAAGTGTGATGCACCATTAGTGTCTGATTCTCCATTAGTGTGTTGATTTTCCATTAGTGTGTTGATTCTCCGTCAGTGTGTGATTCTCCGTTAGTGTGTGATGTTCCATTAATGTGTGATTCTCTGTTATTGTGTGAAGCTCCCAGTTAGTGTGTGATTCTCTGTTATTGTGTGAAGCTCCCAGTTAGTGTGTGATTCTCCATTAGTGTTTGATTCTTCGTTAATGTGTGATTCTCTGTAAGTGTGTGATGCTCCCAGTTAGTGCGTGATTCTCCGTTAGTGTGTGATTATCCGTAAGTCTGCGATTATCCGTTACTGTGTGATTCTTCGTTAGTGTGTGATTCTCCATTAGTTTGTGATTCTCAGTTAGTGTGTGATGCTCCCCGTTAGTGTGAGATTCTCCGTTAGTGTGTGATTCTTCATTAGTGAGTGATGCTCCATTAGTGTGTGATTCTCCGTTACTGTGTGATGCTCCCAGTTAGTGTGTGATTCTCTCTTAGTGTGCGAAGCTCCGTTAGAGTGTAATTCTCTCTTAGTATGTGATGCTCCCAGTTAGTGTGTGATACTCTGTTAGTGTGTGATGCTCCGTTAGTGTGTGATCCTCTGTTAGTGTGTGATGCTCCGTTAGTGTGTGATTCTCCGTTAGTGTGTGATTCTCCGTTAGTGTGTTGATTCTTCGTTAGTGTGTGATGCTCCGTTAATGTGTGATTCTCTGTTAATGTGTGATGCTCCCAGTTAGTGTGTGATGCTTTCCGTTAGTGTGTGATGCTCCCAGTTGCTGTGTGATTCTCCGTTATGGTGTGAAGCTGCCAGTTAGTGTGTGATTCTCCGTTAGTGTGTGATGCTCCGATAGTGTGTGATTCTCTGTTATTGTGTGAAGCTGCCAGTTAGTGTGTGATTCTCCGTTAGTGTATGATTCTCCATTAGTGTGTTATTTTTCGTGTGTGTGTGATTCTCCATTAGTGTGTGATTCTCCGTTAGAGTCTGATGCTCCCAGTATGTGTGTGATTCTACGTTAGAGTGTGATTCTTTGTTGGTGTGTGATGCTCCCAGTTGGTGTGTGATGCTCCTTTAGTGTATGATTCTCCATTAGAGTGTGATGCTCCCATTTAGTGTGTGATTCTCCATTAGAGTGTGATTCTTCGTTGGTGTGTGATGCTCCATTAGTGTGTGATTCTTTGTTAGCGTGTGATGCTCCCAATTAATGTGTGATTCTCTGTTAGTGGGTGATGCTCCATTACTGTGTGATTCTCTGTCAGTGTGTGATGCTCTTAGTTAGTGTGTGATTCTCTGTTAGTGTGTGATGCTTCCAGTTAGTATGTGATTCTCTATTAGTGTGTGATTGTCCGTTAGTGTGTGATTCCCCAGTTAGTGTGTGATTCTCCATTACTGTGTGATTCTCCGTTAGTGTCTGATTCTCTGTTAGTGTGTGAAGCTCCATTAGTGTGTGATTCTCTGTTAGTGTGTGATGCTCCGTTAGTATGTGATTCTCTGTTAGTGGGTGATACTCCATTACTGTGTGATTCTCTGTCAGTGTGTGATGCTCTTAGTTAGTGTGTGATTCTCTGTTAGTGTGTGATGCTTCCAGTTAGTATGTGATTCTCTATTAGTGTGTGATTGTCCGTTAGTGTGTGATTCCCCAGTTAGTTTGTGATTCTCCATTACTGTGTGATTCTCCGTTAGTGTGTGATTCTCTGTTAGTGTGTGATTCTCTATTACTGTGTGATTCTCCGTTAGTGGGTGATTCTCTGTTAGTGTGTGATGCTCTGTTAGTATGTGATTCTCTGTTAGTGTGTGAAGCTCCATTAGTGTGTGATTCTCTGTTAGTGTGTGATGCTCCCAGTTAGTGTGTGATTCTCTGTTAGTGTGTGATGCTCCGTTAGTATGTGATTCTCTGTTAGTGTGTGATGCTCCGTTAGTGTGTGATTCTCTGTTAGTGTGTGATGCTCCCAGTTTGTCTGTGATTCTCCGTTAGTGTGTGATGCTCCAATAATGTGTGATTCTTCGTTAGGGTGTGATTCTCCGTTAGTGTGTGATTCTCTGTTATTGTGTGAAGCTCCCAGTTAGTATGTGATTCTCCGTTAGTGGGTGATTCTTCGTTAGTGTGTGATGCACCTTCAGTGTGTGATTCTCTGTTACTATGTGATGCTGCCAGTTAGAGTGTGATTCTCCGTTACTGGGTGATTCTTCGCTGGTGTGTGATGCTCCATTAGTTTGTGATTCTTTGTTAGCGTGTGATGCTCCCAGTTAGTGTGTGATGCTACCAATTAATGTGTGATTCTCTGTTAGTTTGTGATGCTCGATTACTGTGTGATTCTCTGTCAGTGTGTGATGCTCCCAGTTAGTGTGTGATTCTTTGTTAGTGTGAGATGCTCCCAGTTAGTATGTGATTCTCCGTTAGTGTGTGATGCTCCATTAATGTCTGATTCTTCGTTAGGGTGTGATTCTCCATTCGTGTTCGATTCTCTGTTAGTGTATGATGCTCCCAGATAGTGTGTGGTTCTCTGTTAGTGTGTGATGCTCCCAGATAGTGTGTGGTTCTCTGTTAGTGTGTGATTTTCAATTAGTCTGTGATGCTCCCAGTTAGTATCTGATTCTCTCTTAGTGTGATTTTCCATTAGTGTCTGATTCTCCATTAGTGTGTGATTCTCCGTTAGTGTGTGATTCTTCGTTACTGTGTGAAGCTCCATTAATGTGTGATTCTCTGTTAGTGTGTGATGCTCCATTAGTGTGTGATTCTCCGTCAGTGTGTGATTCTCCATCAGTGTATGATGCTCCAATTGTGTGTGATTCTCTGTTATCGTGTGAAGCTCCCAGTTAGTGTGTGATTCTCCGTTACTGGGTGATTCTTCGTTAGTGTGCGATGCTCCATTAGTGTGTAATTCTTTGTTTGCGTGTGATGCTCCCAGTTAGTGTGTGATGCTCCCAATTAATGTGTGATTCTCTGTATAGTGTGAAATGCTCCATTACTGTGTGATTCTCTGTCAGTGTGTGACGCTCCCAGTTAGTGTGTGATTCTCTGTAAGTGTGTGATGCTCCCAGTTAGTATGGGATTCTCTATTAGTGTGTGATTCTCCATTAGTGTGTGATTCCCCAGTTAGTGTGTGATTCTCCATTACTGTGTGATTCTCCGTTAGTATGTGATTCTCTGTGTGTGTGTGATGCTCCGTTAGTGTGTGATTCTCTGTTAGTGTGTGATGCTCCATTAGTGTGTGATTCTCTGTTACTGTGTGATGCTCCCAGTTAGTGTGTGATTCTCTCTTAGTGTGCGAAGCTCCATTAGAGTGTGATTCTTCATTAGTGTGTGATGCTCCATTAGTGTGTGATTCTCTGTTACTGTGTGATGCTCCCAGTTAGTGTGTGATCCTCTCTTAGTGTGTGATGCTCTGTTAGTGTGTGATTCTCTGTTAGAATGTGATGCTCCCAGTTAGTATGTGATGCTCCATTAGTGTGCGATTCTCCGTTAGTGTATGATTCTCCCAGTTATTTTGTGATTCTCCATTAGTGTGTGATTCTCTGTCAGTGTGTGATGCTCCCAGTTAGTGTATGATTCTCTGGTAGTGTGTGATTCTCCGTTAGTGTGTGATTCTCCGTTAGTGTGTGATTCTCCGTTAGTGTGTGATGCTCCGTTAGTGTGTGATTTTCTGTTAGAGTGTGATGCTCTCCGTTAGTGTGTGATGCTCTGATAGTGTGTGATTTTCTGTTATTGTGTGAAGCTGCCAGTTAGTGTGTGATTCTCCGTTAGTGTGTGATTCTTCGTTAGTGTGTGATGCAGCTTCAGTGTGTGATTCTCTGTTAGTGTGTGATGCACCCAGTTAGTGTATGATTCTCTCTTAGTGTGCGAAGCTCCTTTAGTGTGTGATTCTCTGTTAGTATGTGATGCTCCCAGTAAGTGTGTGATACTCTGTTAGTTTGTGATGCTCCGTTAGTGTGTGATCCTCTGTTAGTGTGTGATGCTCCATTAGTGTGTGATTCTCTGTTAGATTGTGATGCTCCCAGTTAGTGTGTGATGCTCCATTAGTGTGTGATTCTCCGTTAGTGTATGATTCTCCCATTTAGATTGTGATTCTCCATTAGTGTGTCATTCTCCGTCAGTGTGTGATGCTCCCAGTTAGTGTCTATTCTCTATTACTGTGTGAGTCTCCTTTCGTGTGTGATTCTCCCAGTTAGTGTGTGATGCGCTCAGTTAGTGTGTGATTCTCTGTTAGTGTGTGATTCTCCGTAAGTGTGTGATGCTCCCAGTTTGTGTATGATTCTCCATTAGTGTGTGATTTTTCGTTAGTGTGTGATTCTCCACTAGTGTGTGATTCTCCGTTAGTGTGTGATGCTCCCAGTTAGTGTGTGATTCTCCGTTAGAGATTGATTATCCGTTCGTGTGTGATTCTCCGTTAGTGTGTGATGCTCTTTTAGTATGTGATTGTCCGTTAGTGTGTGATGATCCAATTGTGTGTGATTCTCTGTTATTGTGTGAAGCTCCCAGTTAGCGTGTGATTCTCCGTTAGTGGGTGATTCTTCGTTAGTGTGTGATGCACCTTCAGTGTGTGATTCTCTGTTACTATGTGATGCTGCCAGTTGCTGTGTGATTCTCCGTTAGTGGGTGATTCTTCACTGGTGTGTGATGCTCCATTAGTGTGTGACTCTTTGTTAGCGTGTGATGCTCCCAGTTAGTGTGTGATACTCTGTTAGTGTGTGATGCTCCGTTAGTGTGTGATCCTCTGTTAGTGTGTGATGCTCCGTTAGTGTGTGATTCTCCGTTAGTGTGTGATTCTCCGTTAGTGTGTTGATTCTTCGTTAGTGTGTGATGCTCCATTAATGTGTGATTCTCTGTTAGTGTGTGATGCTCCCAGTTAGTGTGTGATGCTTTCCGTTAGTGTGTGATGCTCCCAGTTGCTGTGTGATTCTCCGTTATGGTGTGAAGCTGCCAGTTAGTGTGTGATTCTCCGTTAGTGTGTGATGCTCCGATAGTGTGTGATTCTCTGTTATTGTGTGAAGCTGCCAGTTAGTGTGTGATTCTCCGTTAGTGTATGATTCTCCATTAGTGTGTTATTTTTCGTGTGTGTGTGATTCTCCATTAGTGTGTGATTCTCCGTTAGAGTCTGATGCTCCCAGTATGTGTGTGATTCTACGTTAGAGTGTGATTCTTTGTTGGTGTGTGATGCTCCCAGTTGGTGTGTGATGCTCCTTTAGTGTGTGATTCTCCATTAGAGTGTGATGCTCCCATTTAGTGTGTGATTCTCCATTAGAGTGTGATTCTTCGTTGGTGTGTGATGCTCCATTAGTGTGTGATTCTTTGTTAGCGTGTGATGCTCCCAATTAATGTGTGATTCTCTGTTAGTGGGTGATGCTCCATTACTGTGTGATTCTCTGTCAGTGTGTGATGCTCTTAGTTAGTGTGTGATTCTCTGTTAGTGTGTGATGCTTCCAGTTAGTATGTGATTCTCTATTAGTGTGTGATTGTCCGTTAGTGTGTGATTCCCCAGTTAGTGTGTGATTCTCCATTACTGTGTGATTCTCCGTTAGTGTCTGATTCTCTGTTAGTGTGTGAAGCTCCATTAGTGTGTGATTCTCTGTTAGTGTGTGATGCTCCGTTAGTATGTGATTCTCTGTTAGTGGGTGATACTCCATTACTGTGTGATTCTCTGTCAGTGTGTGATGCTCTTAGTTAGTGTGTGATTCTCTGTTAGTGTGTGATGCTTCCAGTTAGTATGTGATTCTCTATTAGTGTGTGATTGTCCGTTAGTGTGTGATTCCCCAGTTAGTTTGTGATTCTCCATTACTGTGTGATTCTCCGTTAGTGTGTGATTCTCTGTTAGTGTGTGATTCTCTATTACTGTGTGATTCTCCGTTAGTGGGTGATTCTCTGTTAGTGTGTGATGCTCTGTTAGTATGTGATTCTCTGTTAGTGTGTGAAGCTCCATTAGTGTGTGATTCTCTGTTAGTGTGTGATGCTCCCAGTTAGTGTGTGATTCTCTGTTAGTGTGTGATGCTCCGTTAGTATGTGATTCTCTGTTAGTGTGTGATGCTCCGTTAGTGTGTGATTCTCTGTTAGTGTGTGATGCTCCCAGTTTGTCTGTGATTCTCCGTTAGTGTGTGATGCTCCAATAATGTGTGATTCTTCGTTAGGGTGTGATTCTCCGTTAGTGTGTGATTCTCTGTTATTGTGTGAAGCTCCCAGTTAGTATGTGATTCTCCGTTAGTGGGTGATTCTTCGTTAGTGTGTGATGCACCTTCAGTGTGTGATTCTCTGTTACTATGTGATGCTGCCAGTTAGAGTGTGATTCTCCGTTACTGGGTGATTCTTCGCTGGTGTGTGATGCTCCATTAGTTTGTGATTCTTTGTTAGCGTGTGATGCTCCCAGTTAGTGTGTGATGCTACCAATTAATGTGTGATTCTCTGTTAGTTTGTGATGCTCGATTACTGTGTGATTCTCTGTCAGTGTGTGATGCTCCCAGTTAGTGTGTGATTCTTTGTTAGTGTGAGATGCTCCCAGTTAGTATGTGATTCTCCGTTAGTGTGTGATGCTCCATTAATGTCTGATTCTTCGTTAGGGTGTGATTCTCCATTCGTGTTCGATTCTCTGTTAGTGTGTGATGCTCCCAGATAGTGTGTGGTTCTCTGTTAGTGTGTGATGCTCCCAGATAGTGTGTGGTTCTCTGTTAGTGTGTGATTTTCAATTAGTCTGTGATGCTCCCAGTTAGTATCTGATTCTCTCTTAGTGTGATTTTCCATTAGTGTCTGATTCTCCATTAGTGTGTGATTCTCCGTTAGTGTGTGATTCTTCGTTACTGTGTGAAGCTCCATTAATGTGTGATTCTCTGTTAGTGTGTGATGCTCCATTAGTGTGTGATTCTCCGTCAGTGTGTGATTCTCCGTCAGTGTATGATGCTCCAATTGTGTGTGATTCTCTGTTATCGTGTGAAGCTCCCAGTTAGTGTGTGATTCTCCGTTACTGGGTGATTCTTCGTTAGTGTGCGATGCTCCATTAGTGTGTAATTCTTTGTTTGCGTGTGATGCTCCCAGTTAGTGTGTGATGCTCCCAATTAATGTGTGATTCTCTGTATAGTGTGAAATGCTCCATTACTGTGTGATTCTCCGTTAGTATGTGATTCTCTGTGTGTGTGTGATGCTCCGTTAGTGTGTGATTCTCTGTTAGTGTGTGATGCTCCATTAGTGTGTGATTCTCTGTTACTGTGTGATGCTCCCAGTTAGTGTGTGATTCTCTCTTAGTGTGCGAAGCTCCATTAGAGTGTGATTCTTCATTAGTGTGTGATGCTCCATAAGTGTGTGATTCTCTGTTACTGTGTGATGCTCCCAGTTAGTGTGTGATCCTCTCTTAGTGTGTGATGCTCTGTTAGTGTGTGATTCTCTGTTAGAATGTGATGCTCCCAGGTAGTATGTGATGCTCCATTAGTGTGCGATTCTCCGTTAGTGTATGATTCTCCCAGTTATTTTGTGATTCTCCATTAGTGTGTGATTCTCTGTCAGTGTGTGATGCTCCCAGTTAGTGTATGATTCTCTGGTAGTGTGTGATTCTCCGTTAGTGTGTGATTCTCCGTTAGTGTGTGATTCTCCGTTAGTGTGTGATGCTCCGTTAGTGTGTGATTTTCTGTTAGAGTGTGATGCTCTCCGTTAGTGTGTGATGCTCTGATAGTGTGTGATTTTCTGTTATTGTGTGAAGCTGCCAGTTAGTGTGTGATTCTCCGTTAGTGTGTGATTCTTCGTTAGTGTGTGATGCAGCTTCAGTGTGTGATTCTCTGTTAGTGTGTGATGCACCCAGTTAGTGTATGATTCTCTCTTAGTGTGCGTAGCTCCTTTAGTGTGTGATTCTCTGTTAGTATGTGATGCTCCCAGTAAGTGTGTGATACTCTGATAGTTTGTGATGCTCCGTTAGTGTGTGATCCTCTGTTAGTGTGTGATGCTCCATTAGTGTGTGAATCTCTGTTAGATTGTGATGCTCCCAGTTAGTGTGTGATGCTCCATTAGTGTGTGATTCTCCGTTAGTGTATGATTCTCCCATTTAGATTGTGATTCTCCATTAGTGTGTCATTCTCCGTCAGTGTGTGATGCTCCCAGTTAGTGTCTATTCTCTATTAGTGTGTGAGTCTCCTTTCGTGTGTGATTCTCCCAGTTAGTGTGTGATGCGCTCAGTTAGTGTGTGATTCTCTGTTAGTGTGTGATTCTCCGTAAGTGTGTGATGCTCCCAGTTTGTGTATGATTCTCCATTAGTGTGTGATTTTTCGTTAGTGTGTGATTCTCCACTAGTGTGTGATTCTCCGTTAGTGTGTGATGCTCCCAGTTAGTGTGTGATTCTCCGTTAGAGATTGATTATCCGTTCGTGTGTGATTCTCCGTTAGTGTGTGATGCTCTTTTAGTATGTGATTGTCCGTTAGTGTGTGATGATCCAATTGTGTGTGATTCTCTGTTATTGTGTGAAGCTCCCAGTTAGCGTGTGATTCTCCGTTAGTGGGTGATTCTTCGTTAGTGTGTGATGCACCTTCAGTGTGTGATTCTCTGTTACTATGTGATGCTGCCAGTTGCTGTGTGATTCTCCGTTAGTGGGTGATTCTTCACTGGTGTGTGATGCTCCATTAGTGTGTGACTCTTTGTTAGCGTGTGATGCTCCCAGTTAGTGTTTGATTCTCTGTTAGTGTGTGATACTCCATTACTGTGTGATTCTCTGTCAGTGTGTGATGCTCCCAGTTAGTTTGTGATTCTCTGTTAGTTTCTGATGCTCCCAGTTAGTATGTGATTCTCCATTAGTGTGTGATTCCCCAGTTAGTGTGTGATTCTCTGTTAGTGTGTGATGCTCCCAGTTAGTGTGTGATTCTCTGTTAGTGTGTGATTCTCTGTCAGTGTGTGATGCTCCCAGTTAGTGTGTGATGCTCCATTAGTGTGTGATTCTCCTTTCGTGTATGATTCTCCCAGTTAGTTTCTGATTCCCCAGTAGTGTGTGATTCTCCGTCAGTGTGTGATTCTCCGTCAGATTGTGATGCTCTCCGTTAGCGTGTGATGCTCCATTAGTGTGTAATTCTCCACTAGTGTGTGATGCTCCCAGTTAGATTGTGATTCCAGATTAGTGTGTGATTCTCCGTCAGTGTGTGATTCTCTGTCAGTGTGTGATGCTCTCAGTTAGTGTATGATGCTCCACTAATGTGTGTTTCTCAGTTAGTGTGTGTTTCCTCGTTAGTGTGAGACTCCCTGTTAGTGTGTGATGCTCCCAGATAGTGTATGGTTCTCTGTTAGTGTGTGATTGTCAATTACTCTGTTATTCTCCCAGTTAGTGTGTGATTCTCTCTTAGTGTGATTTTCCTTTAGTGTGTGATTCTCCATTGGTGTGTGATGATCCGTTAGTGTGTGATACTCCCAGTTAGTGTATGATTCTCTGTTAGGGTGTGATTGTCCATTAGTGTGTGATTCTCCGTTAGTGTTTGTTTCTTCGTTACTGTGTGATGCTCCATTAATGTGTGATTCTCTGTTAGTGTGTGATGCTCCCAATTAGTGTGTGCTGCTCCCAGTTAGTGTGTGATGCTCTCCGTTAGTGTATGATGCTCCCAGTTAGTGTGTGAATCTCTATTAGTGTGTGATTCTCTATTAGAGTGTGATTCTCCGTCAGTGTGTGATCATCTCCGTTAGTGTGTGATGCTCCATTAGTGTGTGATTCACCGTTAGTGTATGATGCTCCATTAATATGTGATTCTCAGTTAGTGTGTGATTCTTCGTTAGTGTGTGATTCTCTGTTAGTGTGTGATTGTCAATTAGAATGTGATGCTCCCAGTTCGTTTGTGATTTTCTCTTTGTGTGATTTTTCGTTAGTGTGTGATTCTCCATTAGTGTGTGATTCTCCGTTAGTGTGTGATGCTCCGTTAGTGTGTAATTCTCCGTTAGTCTGTGATGCTCTGTTAGTATGTGATTGTCCGTTAGTGTGTGATTCGCCCAGTTAGTGTGTAATTCTCTGTTAGTGTGTGATGCGCTCAGTTAGTGTGTGATTCTCTGTTAGTGTGTGATTCTCCGTAAGTGTGTGATGCTCCCAGTTAGTGTATGATTCTCCATTAGTGTGTGATTTTTCGTTAGTGTGTGATTCTCCATTAGTGTGTGATTCTCCATTAGTGCGTGATTCTCCATTAGTGTGTGATGCTCCCAGATAGTTTGTGGTTCTCTGTTAGTGTGTGATTTTCAATTAGTCTGTGATGCTCCCAGTTAGTGCATGATTCTCTCTTAGTGTGATTTTCCATTAGTGTCTGATTCTCCATTAGTGTGTGATTCTCCGTCAGTGTGTGATTATCCGTCAGTGTATGATGCTCCAATTGTGTGTGATTCTCTGTTATTGTGTGAAGCTCCCAGTTAGTGTGTGATTCTCCGTTACTGGGTGATTCTTCGTTAGTGTGTGATGCTCCATTAGTGTGTAATTCTTTGTTTGCGTGTGATGCTCCCAGTTAGTGTGTGATGCTCCCAATTAATGTGTGATTCTCTGTATAGTGTGAAATGCTCCATTACTGTGTGATTCTCGGTCAGTGTGTGACGCTCCCAGTTAGTGTGTGATTCTCTGTAAGTGTGTGATGCTCCCAGTTAGTATGGGATTCTCTATTAGTGTGTGATTCTCCATTAGTGTGTGATTCCCCCGTTAGTGTGTGATTCTCCATTACTGTGTGATTCTCCGTTAGTATGTGATTCTCTGTGTGTGTGTGATGCTCCGTTAGTGTGTGATTCTCTGTTAGTGTGTGATGCTCCATTAGTGTGTGATTCTCTGTTACTGTGTGATGCTCCCAGTTAGTGTGTGATTCTCCCTTAGTGTGTGAAGCTCCATTAGAGTGGAATTCTCTGTTAGTATGTGATGCTCCCAGTTAGTGTGTGATCCTCTCTTAGTGTATGATTCTCCGTTAGTGTGTGATTCTTCATTAGTGTGTGATGCTCCATTAGTGTGTGATTCTCTGTTACTGTGTGATGCTCCCAGTTAGTGTGTGATTCTCTCTTAGTGTGCGAAGCTCCATTAGAGTGTGATTCTCTGTTAGTATGTGATGCTCCCAGTTAGTGTGTGATCCTCTCTTAGTGTGTGATGCTCTGTTGGTGTGTGATTCTCTGTTAGAATGTGATGCTCCCAGTTAGTATGTGATGCTCCATTAGTGTGCAATTCTCCGTAGGTGTATGATTCTCCCAGTTAGTTTGTGATTCTCCATTAGTATGTGATTCTCCGTCAGTGTGTGATGCTCCCAGTTAGTGTATGATTCTCTGGTAGTGTGTGATTCTCCGTTAGTGTGTGATTCTCCGTTAGTGTGTGATACTCCGTTAGTGTGTGATTCTCTGTTAGAGTGTGATGCTCTCCGTTAGTGTGTGATGCTCTGATAGTGTGTGATTCTCTGTTATTGTGTGAAGCTTCCAGTTAGTGTGTGATTCTCCGTTAGTGTGTGATTCTTCGTTAGTGTGTGATGCAGCTTCAGAGTGTGATTCTCTGTTAGTGTGTGATGCACCCAGTTAGTGTATGATTCTCTCTTATGTGCGAAGCTCTGTTAGAGTGTGATTCTCTGTTAGTATGTGATGCTGCCAGTAAGTGTGTGATACTCTGTTAGTCTGTGATGCTCCGTTAGTGTGTGATCCTCTGTTACTGTGTGATGCTCCATTAGTGTGTGATTCTCTGTTAGATTGTGATGCTCCCAGTTAGTGTGTGATGCTCCATTAGTGTGTGATTCTCCGTTAGTGTATGATTCTCCCATTTAGATTGTGATTCTCCATTAGTGTGTCATTCTCCGTCTGTGTGTGATGCTCCCAGTTAGTGTATGATTCTCTGGTAGTGTGTGATTCTCCATTAGTGTGTGATTCTCCGTTAGTGTTTTGATTCTTCGTTAGTGTGTTGATTCTTCGTTAGTGTGTGATGCTCCATTAATGTGTGATGCTCTGTTAGTGTGTGATGCTCTCCGTTAGTGTGTGATGCTCCCAGTTAGTGTCTATTCTCTATTAGTGTGTGAGTCTCCTTTCGTGTGTGATTCTCCCAGTTAGTGTGTGATGCGCTTAGTTAGTGTGTGATTCTCTGTTAGTGTGTGATTCTCCGTAAGTGTGTGATGCTCCCAGTTTGTGTATGATTCTCCATTAGTGTGTGATTTTTCGTTAGTGTGTGATTCTCCACTAGTGTGTGATTCTCCGTTAGTGTGTGATGCTCCCAGTTAGTGTGTGATTCTCCGTTAGAGTTTGATTATCCGTTAGTGTGTGATTCTCCGTAGGTGTGTGATGCTCCGTTAGTGTGTAATTCTCCGTTAGTGTGTGATGCTCTTTTAGTATGTGATTGTCCGTTAGTGTGTGATGATCCATTAGTGTGTGATTCTCCGTCAGTGTAAGATGCTCCAATTGTGTGTGATTCTCGGTTAGAGTGTGAAGCTCCCAGTTAGTGTGTGATTCTCCATTAGTGGGTGATTCTTCGTTAGTGTGTGATGCACCTTCAGTGTGTGATTCTCTGTTACTATGTGATGCTGCCAGTTGCTGTGTGATTCTCCGTTAGTGGGTGATTCTTCGCTGGTATGTGATGCTCCATTAGTGTGTGATTCTTTGTTAGCGTGTGATGCTCCCAGTTAGTGTGTGATTCTCTGTAAGTGTGTGATGCTCCCAGTTAGTATGGGATTCTCTATTAGTGTGTGATTCTCCATTAGTGTGTGATTCCCCCGTTAGTGTGTGATTCTCCATTACTGTGTGATTCTCCGTTAGTATGTGATTCTCTGTGTGTGTGTGATGCTCCGTTAGTGTGTGATTCTCTGGTAGTGTGTGATGCTCCATTAGTGTGTGATTCTCTGTTACTGTGTGATGCTCCCAGTTAGTGTGTGATTCTCCCTTAGTGTGTGAAGCTCCATTAGAGTGGAATTCTCTGTTAGTATGTGATGCTCCCAGTTAGTGTGTGATCCTCTCTTAGTGTGTGATTCTCCGTTAGTGTGTGATTCTTCATTAGTGTGTGATGCTCCATTAGTGTGTGATTCTCTGTTACTGTGTGATGCTCCCAGTTAGTGTGTGATTCTCTCTTAGTGTGCGAAGCTCCATTAGAGTGTGATTCTCTGTTAGTATGTGATGCTCCCAGTTAGTGTGTGATCCTTCCTTGGTGTGTGATGCTCTGTTGGTGTGTGATTCTCTGTTAGAATGTGATGCTCCCAGTTAGTATGTGATGCTCCATTAGTGTGCAATTCTCCGTAGGTGTATGATTCTCCCAGTTAGTTTGTGATTCTCCATTAGTGTGTGATTCTCCGTCAGTGTGTGATGCTCCCAGTTAGTGTATGATTCTCTGGTAGTGTGTGATTCTCCGTTAGTGTGTGATTCTCCGTTAGTGTGTGATACTCCGTTAGTGTGTGATTCTCTGTTAGAGTGTGATGCTCTCCGTTAGTGTGTGATGCTCTGATAGTGTGTGATTCTCTGTTATTGTGTGAAGCTTCCAGTTAGTGTGTGATTCTCCGTTAGTGTGTGATTCTTCGTTAGTGTGTGATGCAGCTTCAGAGTGTGATTCTCTGTTAGTGTGTGATGCACCCAGTTAGTGTATGATTCTCTCTTATGTGCGAAGCTCCGTTAGAGTGTGATTCTCTGTTAGTATGTGATGCTGCCAGTAAGTGTGTGATACTCTGTTAGTCTGTGATGCTCCGTTAGTGTGTGATCCTCTGTTAGTGTGTGATGCTCCATTAGTGTGTGATTCTCTGTTAGATTGTGATGCTCCCAGTTAGTGTGTGATGTTCCATTAGTGTGTGATTCTCCGTTAGTGTATGATTCTCCCATTTAGATTGTGATTCTCCATTAGTGTGTCATTCTCCGTCCGTGTGTGATGCTCCCAGTTAGTGTATGATTCTCTGGTAGTGTGTGATTCTCCATTATTGTGTGATTCTCCGTTAGTGTGTTGATTCTTCGTTAGTGTGTGATGCTCCATTAATGTGTGATGCTCTGTTAGTGTGTGATGCTCCCAGTTAGTGTGTAATGCTCCGCGTTAGTGTGTGATGCTCTCCGTTAGTGTGTGATGCTCCCATTTAGTGTCTATTCTCTATTAGTGTGTGAGTCTCCTTTCGTGTGTGATTCTCCCAGTTAGTGTGTGATGCGCTTAGTTAGTGTGTGATTCTCTGTTAGTGTGTGATTCTCCGTAAGTGTGTGATGCTCCCAGTTTGTGTATGATTCTCCATTAGTGTGTGATTTTTCGTTAGTGTGTGATTCTCCACTAGTGTGTGATTCTCCGTTAGTGTGTGATGCTCCCAGTTAGTGTGTGATTCTCCGTTAGAGTTTGATTATCCGTTAGTGTATGATTCTCCGTTAGTGTGTGATGCTCCGTTAGTGTGTAATTCTCCGTTAGTGTGTGATGCTCTTTTAGTATGTGATTGTCCGTTAGTGTGTGATGATCCATTACTGTGTGATTCTCCGTCAGTGTAAGATGCTCCAATTGTGTGTGATTCTCGGTTAGTGTGTGAAGCTCCCAGTTAGTGTGTGATTCTCCGTTAGTGGGTGATTCTTCGTTAGTGTGTGATGCACCTTCAGTGTGTGATTCTCTGTTACTATGTGATGCTGCCAGTTGCTGTGTGATTCTCCGTTAGTGGGTGATTCTTCGCTGGTGTGTGATGCTCCATTAGTGTGTGATTCTTTGTTAGCGTGTGATGCTCCCAGTTAGTGTGTGATTCTCTGTTAGTGTGTGATACTCCATTACTGTGTGATTCTCTGTCAGTGTGTGATGCTCCCAGTTAGTTTGTGATTCTCTGTTAGTTTATGATGCTCCCAGTTAGTATGTGATGCTCTATTAGTGTGTGATTCTCCGTTAGTGTGTTATTCCCCAGTTAGTGTGTGATTCTCTGTCAGTGTGTGATTCTCTGTTAGTGTGTGATGCTCCCAGTTAGTGTGTGATTCTCTGTTAGTGTGTGATGCTCCGTTAGTATGTGATTCTCTGTTAGTGTGTGATGCTCCCAGTTTGTCTCTGATTCTCCGTTAGTGTGCGATGCTCCATTAATGTGTGATTCTTCGTTAGGGTATGATTCTCTGTTAGTGTGTGATTCTCTGTTATTATGTGAAGCTCCCAGTTAAAGTGCGATTCTCCGTTAGTGTGTGATTCTTCATTAGTGTGTGATGCTCCATTAGTGTGTGATTCTCTGTTACTGTGTGATGCTCCATTAGTGTGTGATTCTCTGTTACTGTGTGATGCTCCCAGATAGTGTGTGATTCTCCGTTAG
Organism: Mobula birostris; assembly: GCF_030028105.1. NCBI lineage: Eukaryota > Metazoa > Chordata > Chondrichthyes > Myliobatiformes > Myliobatidae > Mobula > Mobula birostris. Next base: position 85,851 of record NW_027278382.1, on the reverse strand, counting down.
TGTGTGAAGCTCCCAGTTAGTGTGTGATTCTCCGTTAGTGGGTGATTCTTCGTTAGTGTGTGATGCACCTTCAGTGTGTGATTCTCTGTTACTATGTGATGCTGCCAGTTGCTGTGTGATTCTCCGTTAGTGGGTGATTCTTCGCTGGTGTGTGATGCTCCATTAGTGTGTGATTCTTTGTTAGCGTGTGATGCTCCCAGTTAGTGTGTGATTCTCTGTTAGTGTGTGATACTCCATTACTGTGTGATTCTCTGTCAGTGTGTGATGCTCCCAGTTAGTTTGTGATTCTCTGTTAGTTTATGATGCTCCCAGTTAGTATGTGATTCTCTATTAGTGTGTGATTCTCCGTTAGTGTGTTATTCCCCAGTTAGTGTGTGATTCTCTGTCAGTGTGTGATTCTCTGTTAGTGTGTGATGCTCCGTTAGTATGTGATTCTCTGTTAGTGTGTGAAGCTCCCAGTTTGTCTGTGATTCTCCGTTAGTGTGCGATGCTCCATTAATGTGTGATTCTTCGTTAGGGTATGATTCTCTGTTAGTGTGTGATTCTCTGTTATTATGTGAAGCTCCCAGTTAAAGTACGATTCTCCGTTAGTGTGTGATTCTTCATTAGTGTGTGATGCTCCATTAGTGTGTGATTCTCTGTTACTGTGTGATGCTCCATTAGTGTGTGATTCTCTGTTACTGTGTGATGCTCCCAGATAGTGTGTGATTCTCCGTTAGTTTGTGATTCTCCGTTAGTGTGTGATTCTCTGTAGTGTGTGATTCTTCGTTATTGTGTAATGCTGCATTAGTGTTTGTTTCTCTGTTACTCTGTAATGCTCCCAGTTAGTGTGTAATTCTCTGTTAGTATGTGATGCTCCCAGTTAGTGTGTGATTCTCTGTTAGTGTGTGATTCTCTGTCAGTGTGTGATGCTCCCAGTTAGTGTGTAATGCTCCATTAGTGTGTGATTCTCCTTTCGTGTATGATTCTCCCAGTTAGTTTGTGATTCTCCAGTAGTGTGTGATTCTCCGTCAGTGTGTGATTCTCCGTCAGATTGTGATGCTCTCCGTTAGCGTGGGATGCTCCATTAGTGTGTAATTCTCCACTAGTGTGTGATGCTCCCAGTTAGTTTGTGATTCCAGATTAGTGTGTGATTCTCCGTCAGTGTGTGATTCTCTGTCAGTGTGTGATGCTCTCAGTTAGTGTATGATGCTCCACTAATGTGTGATTCTCAGTTAGTGTGTGTTTCCTCGTTACTGTGAGACTCCCTGTTAGTGTGTGATGCTCCCAGATAGTGTATTGTTCTCTGTTAGTGTGTGATTGTCAATTACTCTGTGATTCTCCCAGTTAGTGTGTGATTCTCTCTTAGTGTGATTTTCCTTTAGTGTGTGATTCTCCATTAGTGTGTGATGATCCGTTAGTGTGTGATACTCCCAGTTAGTGTATGATTCTCTGTTAGGGTGTGATTGTCCATTAGTGTGTGATTCTCCGTTAGTGTTTGATTCTTCGTTACTGTGTGATGCTCCATTAATGTGTGATTCTCTGTTAGTGTGTGATGCTCCCAATTAGTGTGTGCTGCTCCCAGTTAGTGTGTGATTTTCTGTTAGTGTGTGATGTTCCCAGTTAGTGTGTGATGCTCTCCGTTAGTGTGTGATGCTCTCCGTTAGTGTATGATGCTCCCAGTTAGTGTGTGATTCTCTATTAGTGTGTGATTCTCTATTAGTGTGTGATTCTCCGTCAGTGTGTGATCATCTCCGTTAGTGTGTGATGCTCCATTAGTGTGTGATTCACTGTTAGTGTATGATGCTCCATTAATATGTGATTCTCAGTTAGTGTGTGATTCTTCGTTAGTGTGTGATTCTCTGTTAGTGTGTGATTGTCAATTAGTGTGTGATGCTCCCAGTTCGTTTGTGATTTTCTCTTTGTGTGATTTTTCGTTAGTGTGTGATTCTCCATTAGTGTGTGATTCTCCGTTAGTGTGTGATGCTCCGTTAGTGTGTAATTCTCCGTTAGTGTGTGATGCTCTGTTAGTATGTGATTGTCCGTTAGTGTGTGATGCGCCCAGTTAGTGTGTAATCCTCTGTTAGTGTGTGATGCGCTCAGTTAGTGTGTGATTCTCTGTTAGTGTGTGATTCTCCGTATGTGTGTGATGCTCCCAGTTAGTGTATGATTCTCCATTAGTGTGTTTTTTTTCGTTAGTGTGTGATTCTCCATTAGTGTGTGATTCTCCATTCGTGCGTGATTCTCCATTAGTGTGTGATTCTCTGTGAGAGTGTGATAATCCGTTAGTGTGTGATTCTCCGTTAGTGTGTGATGCTCCGTTAGTGTGTAATTCTCCGTTAGTGTGTGATGCTCTGTTTGTATGTGATTGTCCGTTAGTGTGTGATGCGCCCAGTTAGTGTGTAATCCTCTGTTAGTGTGTGATGCGCTCAGTTAGTGTGTGATTCTCTGTTAGTGTGTGATTCTCCGTATGTGTGTGATGCTCCCAGTTAGTGTATGATTCTCCATTAGTGTGTGATTCTCCATTAGTGTGTGATTCTCCGTCAGTGTGTGATGCTCCGTTAGTGTGTAATTCTCCGTTAGTGTGTGATGCTCTGTTAGCATGTGATCGTCCGTTAGTGTGTGATGCGCCCAGTTAGTGTGTAATTCTCTGTTAGTGTGTGATGTGCTCAGTTAGTGTGTGATTATTCATTAGTGTTTTATTCTCTGTTAGTGTGTGATGCTCCCAGATAGTGTTTGATTCTCTGTTAATTTGTAATTGTCCGTTAGAGTCTGATTCTCTGTTAGTGTGTGATATGTCCAGTTAGTGTGTGATTCTCTGATAGTGTGTGATTCTCCATTAGTGGGTGATTCTCCCAGTTAGTGTGTGATTCTCTGTTTGTGCGTGATTATGCATTAGTGTGTGATTCTCCGTTAGTGTGTGATTCTCCCAGTAAGAGTGTGTTTCTCTGTGAGTGTGCGAAGCTCCGTTAGTGTGTGATTCTCTGTTAGTATGTGATGCTCCCATTTAGTGTGTGATTCTCTGTTAGTGTGTGATGCTCCGTTAGTATGTGATTCTCCGTTACTGTGTGATTCGTCGTTAGTGTGTGATTCTCCATTACTGTGTGATTCTTCGTTAGTGTATGATTCTCCATTAGTTTGTGATTCTCCGTTAGTGTGTGACTCTCCGTTAGCGTGTGATTCTTCGTTGGTGTGTAATGCTCCATTAGTGTTTGTTTCTCTGTTACTGTGTAATGCTCCCAATTAGTGTGTAATTCTCTGTTAGTTTGCGAAACTCCGTTAGTGTGTGATTCTCTGTTAGTATGTGATGCTCCCAGTTAGTGTGTGATTATCCGTTCGTGTGTGATTCTCTGTTAGTGTGTGATTCTCTGTTAGTGTGTGATGCTCCGTTAGTGTGTGATGCTCCGTTAGTCTGTGATTCTCTGTTAGAATGTGATGCTCCTAGTTAGTCCGTGATTCTCTGTCAGTGTGTGATGTTCCCAGTTAGTGTGTGATGCTCCATTAGTGTGTGATTCTCCTTTAGTGTATGATTCTCCCAGTTAGTTTGTGATTCCCCAGCAGTGTGTGATTCTCTGTCAGTGCGTGATTCTCCGTCAGATTGTGATGCTCTCCATTAGTGTGTGATGCTCCATTAGTGTGTAATTCTCCACTAGTGTGTGATGCTCCCAGTTAGTTTGTGATTCCAGATTAGTGTGTGATTCTTCGTCAGTGTGTGATTCTCTGTCAGTGTGTGATGCTCTCCGATAGTGTATGATGCTCCATTAATGTGTGATTCTCAGTTAGTGTGTGATTCTTCGTTAATGTGTGATTCCCTGTTAGTGTGTGATTGTCAATTAGTCTGTGATGCTCCCAGTCAGTGTGTGATTCTCTCTTAGAGTGATTTTCCATTAGTGTCTGATTGTCCATTAGTGGGTGATTCTCCGTTAGTGTGTGATGCTCCCAGTTTGTGTATGATTCTCTGGTAGTGTGTGATTCTCCATTATTGTGTGATTCTCCGTTAGTGTGTTGATTCTTCGTTAGTGTGTGATGCTCCATTAATGTGTGATGCTCTGTTAGTGTGTGATGCTCCCAGTTAGTGTGTAATGCTCCGCGTTAGTGTGTGATGCTCTCCGTTAGTGTGTGATGCTCCCAGTTAGTGTCTATTCTCTATTAGTGTGTGAGTCTCCTTTCGTGTGTGATTCTCCCAGTTAGTGTGTGATGCGCTTAGTTAGTGTGTGATTCTCTGTTAGTGTGTGATTCTCCGTAAGTGTGTGATGCTCCCAGTTTGTGTATGATTCTCCATTAGTGTGTGATTTTTCGTTAGTGTGTGATTCTCCACTAGTGTGTGATTCTCCGTTAGTGTGTGATGCTCCCAGTTAGTGTGTGATTCTCCGTTAGAGTTTGATTATCCGTTAGTGTGTGATTCTCCGTTAGTGTGTGATGCTCCGTTAGTGTGTAATTCTCCGTTAGTGTGTGATGCTCTTTTAGTATGTGATTGTCCGTTAGTGTGTGATGATCCATTAGTGTGTGATTCTCCGTCAGTGTAAGATGCTCCAATTGTGTGTGATTCTCGGTTAGTGTGTGAAGCTCCCAGTTAGTGTGTGATTCTCCGTTAGTGGGTGATTCTTCGTTAGTGTGTGATGCACCTTCAGTGTGTGATTCTCTGTTACTATGTGATGCTGCCAGTTGCTGTGTGATTCTCCGTTAGTGAGTGATTCTTCGCTGGTGTGTGATGCTCCATTAGTGTGTGATTCTTTGTTAGCGTGTGATGCTCCCAGTTAGTGTGTGATTCTCTGTTAGTGTGTGATACTCCATTACTGTGTGATTCTCTGTCAGTGTGTGATGCTCCCAGTTAGTTTGTGATTCTCTGTTAGTTTATGATGCTCCCAGTTAGTATGTGATTCTGTATTAGTGTGTGATTCTCCGTTAGTGTGTTATTCCCCAGTTAGTGTGTGATTCTCTGTCAGTGTGTGATTCTCTGTTAGTGTGTGATGCTCCCAGTTAGTGTGTGATTCTCTGTTAGTGTGTGATGCTCCGTTAGTATGTGATTCTGTGTTAGCGTGTGATGCTCCCAGTTTGTCTCTGATTCTCCGTTAGTGTGCGATGCTCCATTAATGTGTGATTCTTCGTTAGGGTATGATTCTCTGTTAGTGTGTGATTCTCTGTTATTATGTGAAGCTCCCAGTTAAAGTGCGATTCTCCGTTAGTGTGTGATTCTTCATTAGTGTGTGATGCTCCATTAGTGTGTGATTCTCTGTTACTGTGTGATGCTCCATTAGTGTGTGATTCTCTGTTACTGTGTGATGCTCCCAGATAGTGTGTGATTCTCCGTTAGTGTGTGAAGCTCCCAGTTAGTGTGTGATTCTCCGTTAGTGGGTGATTCTTCGTTAGTGTGTGATGCACCTTCAGTGTGTGATTCTCTGTTACTATGTGATGCTGCCAGTTGCTGTGTGATTCTCCGTTAGTGGGTGATTCTTCGCTGGTGTGTGATGCTCCATTAGTGTGTGATTCTTTGTTAGCGTGTGATGCTCCCAGTTAGTGTGTGATTCTCTGTTAGTGTGTGATACTCCATTACTGTGTGATTCTCTGTCAGTGTGTGATGCTCCCAGTTAGTTTGTGATTCTCTGTTAGTTTATGATGCTCCCAGTTAGTATGTGATGCTCTATTAGTGTGTGATTCTCCGTTAGTGTGTTATTCCCCAGTTAGTGTGTGATTCTCTGTCAGTGTGTGATTCTCTGTTAGTGTGTGATGCTCCCAGTTAGTGTGTGATTCTCTGTTAGTGTGTGATGCTCCGTTAGTATGTGATTCTGTGTTAGTGTGTGATGCTCCCAGTTTGTCTCTGATTCTCCGTTAGTGTGCGATGCTCCATTAATGTGTGATTCTTCGTTAGGGTATGATTCTCTGTTAGTGTGTGATTCTCTGTTATTATGTGAAGCTCCCAGTTAAAGTGTGATTCTCCGTTAGTGTGTGATTCTTCATTAGTGTGTGATGCTCCATTAGTGTGTGATTCTCTGTTACTGTGTGATGCTCCATTAGTGTGTGATTCTCTGTTACTGTGTGATGCTCCCAGATAGTGTGTGATTCTCCGTTAGTGTGTGAAGCTCCCAGTTAGTGTGTGATTCTCCGTTAGTGGGTGATTCTTCGTTAGTGTGTGATGCACCTTCAGTGTGTGATTCTCTGTTACTATGTGATGCTGCCAGTTGCTGTGTGATTCTCCGTTAGTGGGTGATTCTTCGCTGGTGTGTGATGCTCCATTAGTGTGTGATTCTTTGTTAGCGTGTGATGCTCCCAGTTAGTGTGTGATTCTCTGTTAGTGTGTGATACTCCATTACTGTGTGATTCTCTGTCAGTGTGTGATGCTCCCAGTTAGTTTGTGATTCTCTGTTAGTTTATGATGCTCCCAGTTAGTATGTGATTCTGTATTAGTGTGTGATTCTCCGTTAGTGTGTTATTCCCCAGTTAGTGTGTGATTCTCTGTCAGTGTGTGATTCTCTGTTAGTGTGTGATGCTCCCAGTTAGTGTGTGATTCTCTGTTAGTGTGTGATGCTCCGTTAGTATGTGATTCTGTGTTAGTGTGTGATGCTCCCAGTTTGTCTCTGATTCTCCGTTAGTGTGCGATGCTCCATTAATGTGTGATTCTTCGTTAGGGTATGATTCTCTGTTAGTGTGTGATTCTCTGTTATTATGTGAAGCTCCCAGTTAAAGTGCGATTCTCCGTTAGTGTGTGATTCTTCATTAGTGTGTGATGCTCCATTAGTGTGTGATTCTCTGTTACTGTGTGATGCTCCATTAGTGTGTGATTCTCTGTTACTGTGTGATGCTCCCAGATAGTGTGTGATTCTCCGTTAGTGTGTGAAGCTCCCAGTTAGTGTGTGATTCTCCGTTAGTGGGTGATTCTTCGTTAGTGTGTGATGCACCTTCAGTGTGTGATTCTCTGTTACTATGTGATGCTGCCAGTTGCTGTGTGATTCTCCGTTAGTGGGTGATTCTTCGCTGGTGTGTGATGCTCCATTAGTGTGTGATTCTTTGTTAGCGTGTGATGCTCCCAGTTAGTGTGTGATTCTCTGTTAGTGTGTGATACTCCATTACTGTGTGATTCTCTGTCAGTGTGTGATGCTCCCAGTTAGTTTGTGATTCTCTGTTAGTTTATGATGCTCCCAGTTAGTATGTGATGCTCTATTAGTGTGTGATTCTCCGTTAGTGTGTTATTCCCCAGTTAGTGTGTGATTCTCTGTCAGTGTGTGATTCTCTGTTAGTGTGTGATGCTCCCAGTTAGTGTGTGATTCTCTGTTAGTGTGTGATGCTCCGTTAGTATGTGATTCTGTGTTAGTGTGTGATGCTCCCAGTTTGTCTCTGATTCTCCGTTAGTGTGCGATGCTCCATTAATGTGTGATTCTTCGTTAGGGTATGATTCTCTGTTAGTGTGTGATTCTCTGTTATTATGTGAAGCTCCCAGTTAAAGTGCGATTCTCCGTTAGTGTGTGATTCTTCATTAGTGTGTGATGCTCCATTAGTGTGTGATTCTCTGTTACTGTGTGATGCTCCATTAGTGTGTGATTCTCTGTTACTGTGTGATGCTCCCAGATAGTGTGTGATTCTCCGTTAGTGTGTGAAGCTCCCAGTTAGTGTGTGATTCTCCGTTAGTGGGTGATTCTTCGTTAGTGTGTGATGCACCTTCAGTGTGTGATTCTCTGTTACTATGTGATGCTGCCAGTTGCTGTGTGATTCTCCGTTAGTGGGTGATTCTTCGCTGGTGTGTGATGCTCCATTAGTGTGTGATTCTTTGTTAGCGTGTGATGCTCCCAGTTAGTGTGTGATTCTCTGTTAGTGTGTGATACTCCATTACTGTGTGATTCTCTGTCAGTGTGTGATGCTCCCAGTTAGTTTGTGATTCTCTGTTAGTTTATGATGCTCCCAGTTAGTATGTGATGCTCTATTAGTGTGTGATTCTCCGTTAGTGTGTTATTCCCCAGTTAGTGTGTGATTCTCTGTCAGTGTGTGATTCTCTGTTAGTGTGTGATGCTCCCAGTTAGTGTGTGATTCTCTGTTAGTGTGTGATGCTCCGTTAGTATGTGATTCTGTGTTAGTGTGTGATGCTCCCAGTTTGTCTCTGATTCTCCGTTAGTGTGCGATGCTCCATTAATGTGTGATTCTTCGTTAGGGTATGATTCTCTGTTAGTGTGTGATTCTCTGTTATTATGTGAAGCTCCCAGTTAAAGTGCGATTCTCCGTTAGTGTGTGATTCTTCATTAGTGTGTGATGCTCCATTCGTGTGTGATTCTCTGTTACTGTGTGATGCTCCATTAGTGTGTGATTCTCTGTTACTGTGTGATGCTCCCAGATAGTGTGTGATTCTCCGTTAGTGTGTGAAGCTCCCAGTTAGTGTGTGATTCTCCGTTAGTGGGTGATTCTTCGTTAGTGTGTGATGCACCTTCAGTGTGTGATTCTCTGTTACTATGTGATGCTGCCAGTTGCTGTGTGATTCTCCGTTAGTGGGTGATTCTTCGCTGGTGTGTGATGCTCCATTAGTGTGTGATTCTTTGTTAGCGTGTGATGCTCCCAGTTAGTGTGTGATTCTCTGTTAGTGTGTGATACTCCATTACTGTGTGATTCTCTGTCAGTGTGTGATGCTCCCAGGTAGTTTGTGATTCTCTGTTAGTTTATGATGCTCCCAGTTAGTATGTGATGCTCTATTAGTGTGTGATTCTCCGTTAGTGTGTTATTCCCCAGTTAGTGTGTGATTCTCTGTCAGTATGTGATTCTCTGTTAGTGTGTGATGCTCCCAGTTAGTGTGTGATTCTCTGTTAGTGTGTGATGCTCCGTTAGTATGTGATTCTCTGTTAGTGTGTGATGCTCCCAGTTTGTCTCTGATTCTCCGTTAGTGTGCGATGCTCCATTAATGTGTGATTCTTCGTTAGGGTATGATTCTCTGTTAGTGTGTGATTCTCTGTTATTATGTGAAGCTCCCAGTTAAAGTGCGATTCTCCGTTAGTGTGTGATTCTTCATTAGTGTGTGATGCTCCATTAGTGTGTGATTCTCTGTTACTGTGTGATGCTCCATTAGTGTGTGATTCTCTGTTACTGTGTGATGCTCCCAGATAGTGTGTGATTCTCCGTTAGTGTGTGAAGCTCCCAGTTAGTGTGTGATTCTCCGTTAGTGGGTGATTCTTCGTTAGTGTGTGATGCACCTTCAGTGTGTGATTCTCTGTTACTATGTGATGGTGCCAGTTGCTGTGTGATTCTCCGTTAGTGGGTGATTCTTCGCTGGTGTGTGATGCTCCATTAGTGTGTGATTCTTTGTTAGCGTGTGATGCTCCCAGTTAGTGTGTGATTCTCTGTTAGTGTGTGATACTCCATTACTGTGTGATTCTCTGTCAGTGTGTGATGCTCCCAGTTAGTTTGTGATTCTCTGTTAGTTTATGATGCTCCCAGTTAGTATGTGATTCTCTATTAGTGTGTGATTCTCCGTTAGTGTGTTATTCCCCAGTTAGTGTGTGATTCTCTGTCAGTGTGTGATTCTCTGTTAGTGTGTGATGCTCCCAGTTAGTGTGTGATTCTCTGTTAGTGTGTGATGCTCCGTTAGTATGTGATTCTCTGTTAGTGTGTGATGCTCCCAGTTTGTCTGTGATTCTCCGTTAGTGTGCGATGCTCCATTAATGTGTGATTCTTCGTTAGGGTATGATTCTCTGTTAGTGTGTGATTCTCTGTTATTATGTGAAGCTCCCAGTTAAAGTACGATTCTCCGTTAGTGTGTGATTCTTCATTAGTGTGTGATGCTCCATTAGTGTGTGATTCTCTGTTACTGTGTGATGCTCCATTAGTGTGTGATTCTCTGTTACTGTGTGATGCTCCCAGATAGTGTGTGATTCTCCGTTAGTTTGTGATTCTCCGTTAGTGTGTGATTCTCTGTAGTGTGTGATTCTTCGTTATTGTGTAATGCTGCATTAGTGTTTGTTTCTCTGTTACTCTGTAATGCTCCCAGTTAGTGTGTAATTCTCTGTTAGTATGTGATGCTCCCAGTTAGTGTGTGATTCTCTGTTAGTGTGTGATTCTCTGTCAGTGTGTGATGCTCCCAGTTAGTGTGTAATGCTCCATTAGTGTGTGATTCTCCTTTCGTGTATGATTCTCCCAGTTAGTTTGTGATTCTCCAGTAGTGTGTGATTCTCCGTCAGTGTGTGATTCTCCGTCAGATTGTGATGCTCTCCGTTAGCGTGGGATGCTCCATTAGTGTGTAATTCTCCACTAGTGTGTGATGCTCCCAGTTAGTTTGTGATTCCAGATTAGTGTGTGATTCTCCGTCAGTGTGTGATTCTCTGTCAGTGTGTGATGCTCTCAGTTAGTGTATGATGCTCCACTAATGTGTGATTCTCAGTTAGTGTGTGTTTCCTCGTTACTGTGAGACTCCCTGTTAGTGTGTGATGCTCCCAGATAGTGTATTGTTCTCTGTTAGTGTGTGATTGTCAATTACTCTGTGATTCTCCCAGTTAGTGTGTGATTCTCTCTTAGTGTGATTTTCCTTTAGTGTGTGATTCTCCATTAGTGTGTGATGATCCGTTAGTGTGTGATACTCCCAGTTAGTGTATGATTCTCTGTTAGGGTGTGATTGTCCATTAGTGTGTGATTCTCCGTTAGTGTTTGATTCTTCGTTACTGTGTGATGCTCCATTAATGTGTGATTCTCTGTTAGTGTGTGATGCTCCCAATTAGTGTGTGCTGCTCCCAGTTAGTGTGTGATTTTCTGTTAGTGTGTGATGTTCCCAGTTAGTGTGTGATGCTCTCCGTTAGTGTGTGATGCTCTCCGTTAGTGTATGATGCTCCCAGTTAGTGTGTGATTCTCTATTAGTGTGTGATTCTCCGTCAGTGTGTGATCATCTCCGTTAGTGTGTGATGCTCCATTAGTGTGTGATTCACTGTTAGTGTATGATGCTCCATTAATATGTGATTCTCAGTTAGTGTGTGATTCTTCGTTAGTGTGTGATTCTCTGTTAGTGTGTGATTGTCAATTAGTGTGTGATGCTCCCAGTTCGTTTGTGATTTTCTCTTTGTGTGATTTTTCGTTAGTGTGTGATTCTCCATTAGTGTGTGATTCTCCGTTAGTGTGTGATGCTCCGTTAGTGTGTAATTCTCCGTTAGTGTGTGATGCTCTGTTAGTATGTGATTGTCCGTTAGTGTGTGATGCGCCCAGTTAGTGTGTAATCCTCTGTTAGTGTGTGATGCGCTCAGTTAGTGTGTGATTCTCTGTTAGTGTGTGATTCTCCGTATGTGTGTGATGCTCCCAGTTAGTGTATGATTCTCCATTAGTGTGTTTTTTTTCGTTAGTGTGTGATTCTCCATTAGTGTGTGATTCTCCATTCGTGCGTGATTCTCCATTAGTGTGTGATTCTCTGTGAGAGTGTGATAATCCGTTAGTGTGTGATTCTCCGTTAGTGTGTGATGCTCCGTTAGTGTGTAATTCTCCGTTATTGTGTGATGCTCTGTTTGTATGTGATTGTCCGTTAGTGTGTGATGCGCCCAGTTAGTGTGTAATCCTCTGTTAGTGTGTGATGCGCTCAGTTAGTGTGTGATTCTCTGTTAGTGTGTGATTCTCCGTATGTGTGTGATGCTCCCAGTTAGTGTATGATTCTCCATTAGTGTGTGATTCTCCATTAGTGTGTGATTCTCCGTCAGTGTGTGATGCTCCGTTAGTGTGTAATTCTCCGTTAGTGTGTGATGCTCTGTTAGCATGTGATCGTCCATTAGTGTGTGATGCGCCCAGTTAGTGTGTAATTCTCTGTTAGTGTGTGATGTGCTCAGTTAGTGTGTGATTATTCATTAGTGTTTTATTCTCTGTTAGTGTGTGATGCTCCCAGATAGTGTTTGATTCTCTGTTAATTTGTAATTGTCCGTTAGAGTCTGATTCTCTGTTAGTGTGTGATATGTCCAGTTAGTGTGTGATTCTCTGATAGTGTGTGATTCTCCATTAGTGGGTGATTCTCCCAGTTAGTGTGTGATTCTCTGTTTGTGCGTGATTATGCATTAGTGTGTGATTCTCCGTTAGTGTGTGATTCTCCCAGTAAGAGTGTGTTTCTCTGTGAGTGTGCGAAGCTCCGTTAGTGTGTGATTCTCTGTTAGTATGTGATGCTCCCATTTAGTGTGTGATTCTCTGTTAGTGTGTGATGCTCCGTTAGTATGTGATTCTCCGTTACTGTGTGATTCGTCGTTAGTGTGTGATTCTCCATTACTGTGTGATTCTTCGTTAGTGTATGATTCTCCATTAGTTTGTGATTCTCCGTTAGTGTGTGACTCTCCGTTAGTGTGTGATTCTTCGTTAGTGTGTAATGCTCCATTAGTGTTTGTTTCTCTGTTACTGTGTAATGCTCCCAATTAGTGTGTAATTCTCTGTTAGTTTGCGAAACTCCGTTAGTGTGTGATTCTCTGTTAGTATGTGATGCTCCCAGTTAGTGTGTGATTATCCGTTCGTGTGTGATTCTCTGTTAGTGTGTGATTCTCTGTTAGTGTGTGATGCTCCGTTAGTGTGTGATGCTCCGTTAGTCTGTGATTCTCTGTTAGAATGTGATGCTCCTAGTTAGTCCGTGATTCTCTGTCAGTGTGTGATGTTCCCAGTTAGTGTGTGATGCTCCATTAGTGTGTGATTCTCCTTTAGTGTATGATTCTCCCAGTTAGTTTGTGATTCCCCAGCAGTGTGTGATTCTCTGTCAGTGCGTGATTCTCCGTCAGATTGTGATGCTCTCCATTAGTGTGTGATGCTCCATTAGTGTGTAATTCTCCACTAGTGTGTGATGCTCCCAGTTAGTTTGTGATTCCAGATTAGTGTGTGATTCTTCGTCAGTGTGTGATTCTCTGTCAGTGTGTGATGCTCTCCGATAGTGTATGATGCTCCATTAATGTGTGATTCTCAGTTAGTGTGTGATTCTTCGTTAATGTGTGATTCCCTGTTAGTGTGTGATTGTCAATTAGTCTGTGATGCTCCCAGTTAGTGTGTGATTCTCTCTTAGAGTGATTTTCCATTAGTGTCTGATTGTCCATTAGTGGGTGATTCTCCGTTAGTGTGTGATGCTCCCAGTTTGTGTATGATTCTCTGTTTGGGTGTGATTCTCCATTATTCTGTGATTCTCCGTTAGTGTGTGATTCTTCGTTACTGTGTGAAGCTCCATTAATGTGTGATTCTCTGTTAGTGTGTGATGCACCCAGTTAGTGTGTGATTCTCCCAGTTAGTGTGTGATGCTCCCATTTAGTTTGTGATTTTCCATTAGTGTGTGATTCTCCTTTAGTGCGTGATGCTCTCCGTTAGTGTGTGATGCTCCATTAGTGTGTGATTCTCCGTTAGTGTATGATGCTCCATTAATATGTGATTCTCAGTTAGTGTGTGATTGTCAATTAGTGTGTGATGCTCCCAGTTGGTGTGTGATTCTCTCTTTGTGTGATTCTTCGTTAGTGTCTGATTCCCTGTTAGTGTGTGATGCTCCCAGTTAGTGTGTGATGCTCCCAGTTAGTGTGTGATGCTCCCAGTTAGTGTGTGATTCTCCGTTAGTGCGTGATGCTCCATTAGTGTGTGATTCTCCGTTAGAGTGTGATGTTTTCCGTTGGTGTGTGATGCTCCATTAGTGTGTGATTCTCCGTCAGTGTGTGATTCTCCGTAAGTGTATGATGCTCCAATTGTGTGTGATTCTCTGTTATTGTGTAATGCTCCCAGTTAGTGTGTGATTCTCCGTTACTGGGTGATTCTTCGTTAGTATGTGATGCTCCATTAGTGTGTAATTCTTTGTTTGCGTGTGATGTTCCCAGTTAGTGTGTGATGCTCCCAATTAATGTGTGATTCTCTGTATAGTGTGAAATGCTCCATTACTGTGTGATTCTCTGTCAGTGTGTGACGCTCCCAGTTAGCGTGTGATTCTCTGTAAGTGTGTGATGCTCCCAGTTAGTATGGGATTCTCTATTAGTGTGTGATTCTCCATTAGTGTGTGATTCCCCAGTTAGTTTGTGATTCTCCATTACTGTGTGATTCTCCGTTAGTATGTGATTCTCTGTGTGTGTGTGATGCTCCATTAGTGTGTGATTCTCTGTTAGTGTGTGATGCGCCCAGTTTGTGTGTGATTCTCCGTTAGGGTGTGATGCTCCATTAATGTGTGATTCTTCGTTAGGGTGTGATTTTTCGTTAGTGTGTGATTCTCTTCTATTGTGTGAAGCTCCCAGTTAAAGTGTGATGCACCATTAGTGTCTGATTCTCCGTTAGTGTGTTGATTCTCCATTAGTGTGTGATGCTCCCAGTTAGTGCGTGATTTTCCGTCAGTGTGTGATTCTCCCAGTTAGTGTGTGATTCTCCGTTAGTGTGTGATGTTCCATTAATGTGTGTTTCTCTGTTATTGTGTGAAGCTCCCAGTTAGTGTGTGATTCTCTGTTATTGTGTGAAGCTCCCAGTTAGTGTGTGATTCTCCATTAGTATTTGATTCTTCGTTAGTGTGTGATTCTCTGTAAGTGTGTGATGCTCCCAGTTAGTGTGTGATTCTCCGTTAGTGTGTGATTCTCCGTAAGTCTGCGATTATCCGTTACTGTATGTTCTTCGTTAGTGTGTGATTCTCCGTTAGTTTGTGATTCTCCGTTAGTGTGTGATGTTCCATTAATGTGTGATTCTCTGTTATTGTGTGAAGCTCCCAGTTAGTGTGTGATTCTCTGTTATTGTGTGAAGCTCCCAGTTAGTGTGTGATTCTCCATTAGTATTTGATTCTTCGTTAGTGTGTGATTCTCTGTAAGTGTGTGATGCTCCCAGTTAGTGTGTGATTCTCCGTTAGTGTGTGATTCTCCGTTAGTTTGTGATTCTCAGTTAGTGTGTGATGCTCCCCGTTAGTGTGAGATTCTCCATTAGTGTGTGATTCATTAGTGTGTGATGCTCCATTAGTGTGTGATTCTCTGTAATTGTGTGATGCTCCCAGTTAGTGTGTGATTCTCTCTTAGTGTGCGAACCTCCGTTAGAGTGTAATTCTCTGTTAGTATGTGATGCTCCCAGTTAGTGTGTGATACTCTGTTAGTGTGTGATGCTCCATTAGTGTGTGATTCTCAGTTAGAATGTGATGCTCCCAGTTAGTGTGTGATGCTCCATTAGTGTGTGATTCTCCGTTAGTGTGTGATTCTCCGTTAGTGTGTTGATTCTTCGTTAGTGTGTGATGCTCCATTAATGTGTGATTCTCTGTTAGTGTGTGATGCTCCCAGTTAGTGTGTGATGCTCTCCGTTAGTGTGTGATGCTCCGTTGGAGTGTGATGCTCTCCGGTAGTGTGTGATGCTCCGATAGTGTGTGATTCTCTGTTATTGTGTGAAGCTGCCAGTTAGTGTGTGATTCTCCGTTAGTGTGTAATGCTCCGATAGTGTGTGATTCTCTGTTATTGTGTGAAGCTGCCATTTAGTGTGTGATTCTCCGTTAGTGTATGATTCTCCATTAGTGTGTGATTTTTCGTGTGTGTGTGATTCTCCGTTAGAGTGTGATGCTCCCAGTATGTGTGTGATTCTACGTTAGAGTGTGATTCTTCGTTTGTGTGTGATGCTCCCAGTTAGTCTATGATTCTCCATTAGAGTGTGATGCTCCCATTTAGTGTGTGATTCTCCATTAGAGTGTGATTCTTCGTTGGTGTGTGATGCTCCATTAGTGTGTGATTCCTTATTAGTGTGTGATGCTCCCAGTTAGTGTGTGACGCTCTGTTTGTGCGTGATGCTCCATTAGTGTGTGATTGTCTGTTAGTTTGCGATGCTCCCACTGAGTGTGCGATTCTCTGTTAGTGTGTGATTCTGCATTAGTGTGTGATTCTCCGTTAGTGTGTGATTCTTCGTTAGTGTGTGATGCTCCATTAATGTGTGATTCTCTGTTAGTGTGTGATGCTCCCAGTTAGTGTGTGATGCTCTCCGTTAGTGTGTGATGCTCCCAGTTAGTGTGTATTCTCTATTAGTGTGTGAGTCTCCATTAGTGTGTGATTCTCCCAGTTAGTGTGTGATTCTCCGTTAGTGTGTGATGCTCCGTTGGAGTGTGATGCTCTCCGGTAGTGTGTGATGCTCCGATAGTGTGTGATTCTCTGTTATTGTGTGAAGCTGCCAGTTAGGGTGTGATTCTCCGTTAGTGTGTAATGCTCCGATAGTGTGTGATTCTCTGTTATTGTGTGAAGCTGCCATTTAGTGTGTGATTCTCCGTTAGTGTATGATTCTCCATTAGTGTGTGATTTTTCGTGTGTGTGTGATTCTCCGTTAGAGTGTGATGCTCCCAGTATGTGTGTGATTCTACGTTAGAGTGTGATTCTTCGTTTGTGTGTGATGCTCCCAGTTAGTCTATGATTCTCCATTAGAGTGTGATGCTCCCATTTAGTGTGTGATTCTCCATTAGAGTGTGATTCTTCGTTGGTGTGTGATGCTCCATTAGTGTGTGATTCCTTATTAGTGTGTGATGCTCCCAGTTAGTGTGTGACGCTCTGTTTGTGCGTGATGCTCCATTAGTGTGTGATTCTCTGTTAGTTTGCGATGCTCCCACTGAGTGTGCGATTCTCTGTTAGTGTGTGATTCTGCATTAGTGTGTGAATCTCCGTTAGTGTGTGATTCTTCGTTAGTGTGCGATTCTCCATTAGTGTGTGATTCTCCGTTAGTGTGTGATGCTCCCAGTTAGTGTCTGATTCTCCGTTAGAGTTTGATTATTCGTTAGTGTGTGATTCTTCGTTAGTGTGCGATTCTCCATTAGTGTGTGATTCTCCGTTAGTGTGTGATTCTCCATTAGTGCGTGATGCTCCCAGTTAGTATGGGATTCTCTATTAGTGTGTGATTCTCCATTAGTGTGTGATTCCCCAGTTAGTTTGTGATTCTCCATTACTGTGTGATTCTCCATTAGTATGTGATTCTCTGTGTGTGTGTGATGCTCCGTTAGTGTGTGATTCTCTGTTAGTGTGTGATGCGCCCAGTTTGTGTGTGATTCTCCGTTAGGGTGTGATGCTCCATTAATGTGTGATTCTTCGTTAGGGTGTGATTTTTCGTTAGTGTGTGATTCTCTGTTATTGTGTGAAGCTCCCAGTTAAAGTGTGATGCACCATTAGTGTCTGATTCTCCGTTAGTGTGTTGATTCTCCATTAGTGTGTTGATTCTCCGTTAGTGTGTGATGCTCCCAGTTAGTGCGTGATTTTCCGTCAGTGTGTGATTCTCCCAGTTAGTGTGTGATCCTCCGTTAGTGGGTGATGTTCCATTAATGTGTGATTCTCTGTTATTGTGTGAAGCTCCCAGTTAGTGTGTGATTCTCTGTTATTGTGTGAAGCTCCCAGTTAGTGTGTGATTCTCCATTAGTATTTGATTCTTCGTTAGTGTGTGATTCTCCGTAAGTGTGTGATGCTCCCAGTTAGTGTGTGATTCTCCGTTAGTGTGTGATTCTCCGTAAGTCTGCGATTATCCGTTACTGTGTGATTCTTCGTTAGTGTGTGATTCTCCGTTAGTTTGTGATTCTCAGTTAGTGTGTGATGCTCCCCGTTAGTGTGAGATTCTCCATTAGTGTGTGATTCTTCATTAGTGTGTGATGCTCCATTAGTGTGTGATTCTCTGTAAGTGTGTGATGCTCCCAGTTAGTGTGTGATTCTCTCTTAGTGTGCGAACCTCCGTTAGAGTGTAATTCTCTGTTTGTATGTGATGCTCCCAGTTAGTGTGTGATACTCTGTTAGTGTGTGATGCTCCGTTAGTGTGTGATTCTCAGTTAGAATGTGATGCTCCCAGTTAGTGTGTGATGCTCCATTAGTGTGTGATTCTCCATTAGTGTGTGATTCTCCGTTAGTGTGTTGATTCTTCGTTAGTGTGTGATGCTCCATTAATGTGTGATTCTCTGTTAGTGTGTGATGCTCCCAGTTAGTGTGTGATGCTCTCCGTTAGTGTGTGATGCTCCCAGTTAGTGTGTATTCTCTATTAGTGTGTGAGTCTCCATTAGTGTGTGATGCTCCGTTAGTGTGTGATTCTCCGTTGGAGTGTGATGCTCTCCGGTAGTGTGTGATGCTCCGATAGTGTGTGATTCTCTGTTATTGTGTGAAGCTGCCAGTTAGTGTGTGATTCTCCGTTAGTGTGTAATGCTCCGATAGTGTGTGATTCTCTGTTATTGTGTGAAGCTGCCATTTAGTGTGTGATTCTCCGTTAGTGTATGATTCTCCATTAGTGTGTGATTTTTCGTGTGTGTGTGATTCTCCATTAGTGTGTGATTCTCCGTTAGAGTGTGATTCTTCGTTTGTGTGTAATGCTCCCAGTTAGTCTATGATTCTCCATTAGAGTGTGATGCTCCCATTTAGTGTGTGATTCTCCATTAGAGTGTGATTCTTCGTTGGTGTGTGATGCTCCATTAGTGTGTGATTCCTTATTAGTGTGTGATGCTCCCAGTTAGTGTGTGACGCTCTGTTTGTGCGTGATGCTCCATTAGTGTGTGATTCTCTGTTAGTTTGCGATGCTCCCACTGAGTGTGTGATTCTTCGTTAGTGTGCGATTCTCCATTAGTGTGTGATTCTCCGTTAGTGTGTGATTCTCCATTAGTGCGTGATGCTCCCAGTTATTGTCTGATTCTCCGTTAGAGTTTGATTATTCGTTAGTGTGTGATTCTCCGTTAGTGTGTGATTCTCCGTTAGTGTGTGATGCTCCCAGTTAGTGTCTGATTCTCCATTAGAGTTTGATTATTCATTAGTGTGTGATTCTCCGTTAGTGTGTGATGCTCCATTAGTGTGTAATTCTCCGTTAGTGTGTGATGCTCCATTAGTGTGTGATTCTCCGTCAGTGTATGACGCTCCAATTGTGTGTGATGCTCTGTTATTGTGTGAAGCTCCCAGTTAGTGTGTGATTCTCCGTTAGTGGGTGATTCTTCATTAGTGTGTGATGCTCCATTAGTGTGTGATTCTCCATCAGTGTATGATGCTCCAATTGTGTGTGATTCTCTGTTATTGTGTGAAGCTCACAGTTAGTGTGTGATTCTCCGTTAGTGGGTGATTCTTCGTTAGTGTGTGATGCTCCATTAGTGTGTGATTCTCCGTCAGTGTATGATGCTCCAATTGTGTGTGATGCTCTGTTATTGTGTGAAGCTCCCAGTTAGTGTGTGATTCTCCGTTAGTGGGTGATTCTTCGTTAGTGTGTGATGCACCTTCACTGTGTGATTCTCTGTTACTATGTGATGCTGCCAGTTAGTGTGTGATTCTCTGTTAGTTGGTGATTCTTCGCTGGTGTGTGATGCTCTATTAGTGTCTGATTCTTTGTTAGCGTGTGATGCTCCCAGTTAGTGTGTGATGCTCCCAATTAATGTGTGATTCTCTGTTAGTGGGTGATGCTCCATTACTGTGTGATTCTCTGCCAGTGTGTGATGCTCTTAGTTAGTGTGTGATTCTCTGTTAGTGTGTGATGCTTCCAGTTAGTATGTGATTCTCTGTTAGTGTGTGATGCTCCGTTAGTGTGTGATTCTCTGTTAGTGTGTGATGCTCCCAGTTAGTGTGTGATTCTCTGTTAGTGTGTGATGCTCCGTTAGTGTGTGATTCTCTGTTAGTGTGTGATGCTCCCAGTTTGTCTGTGATTCTCCGTTAGTGTGTGATGCTCCATTAATGTGTGATTCTTCGTTAGGGTGTGATTCTCCGTTAGTGTGTGATTCTCTGTTATTGTGTGAAGCTCCCAGTTAGTGTGTGATTCTCCGTTAGTGGGTGATTCTTCGTTAGTGTGTGATGCACCTTCAGTGTGTGATTCTCTGTTAATATGTGAAGCTGCCAGTTAGAGTGTGATTCTCCGTTACTGGGTGATTCTTCACTGGTGTGTGATGCTCCATTAGTGTGTGATTCTTTGTTAGCGTGTGATGCTCCCAGTTAGTGTGTGATGCTACCAATTAATGTGTGATTCTCTGTCAGTGTGTGATGCTCCCAGTTAGTGTGTGATTCTCTATTAGTGTGTGATTCTCCGTTGGTGTGTGATTCCCCAGTTAGTGTGTGATTCTCCATTACTGTGTGATTCTCCGTTAGTGTGTGATTCTCTGTTAGTGTGTGATTCTCTGTTAGTGTGTGATGCTCCGTTAGTATGTGATTCTCTGTCAGTGTGTGATGCTCCCAGTTAGTGTGTGATGCTCCGTTAGTGTGTGATGCTCCATTAATGTGTGATTCTTCGTTAGGGTGTGATTCTCCATTAGTGTGTGATTTTCTGTTAATGTGTGAAGCTCCCAGTTAAAGTGTGATTCTCCATTAGTGTGTGAATCTCTGTTAGTGTGTGATGCTCCCAGTTAGTGTGTGATTCTCTGTTAGTGTGTGATGCTCCATTAGTGTGTGATTCTCCGTTAGTGTGTTGATTCTCCGTTAGTGTGTTGATTCTCCGTTAGTGTGTGATGCTCCCAGTTAGTGCGTGATTCTCCGTCAGTGTGTGATTCTCTCAGTTAGTGTGTGATTCTCCGTTAGTGTGTGATGTTCCATTAATGTGTCATTCTCTGTTATTGTGTGAAGCTCCCAGTTAGTGTGTGATTCTCTGTTATTGTGTGAAGCTCCCAGTTAGTGTGTGATTCTCCGTAGTGTGTGATTCTTCGTTAGTGTGTAATGCTCCATTAGTGTTTGTTTCTCTGTTAGTGTGTAATGCTCCCAGTTAGTGTGTGATTCTCTGTTAGTGTGTGATTCACCGTTAGTGTGTGATTCTTCGTTAGTTTGTGATTCTTCGTTAGTGTGTGATGCACCTTCAGTGTGTGATTCTCTGTTAATATGTGATGCTGCCAGTTAGAGTGTGATTCTCCGTTACTGGGTGATTCTTCACTGGTGTGTGATGCTCCATTAGTGTGTGATTCTTTGTTTGCGTGTGATGCTCCCAGTTAGTGTGTGATGCTACCAATTAATGTGTGATTCTCTGTCAGTGTGTGATGCTCGAAGTTAGTATGTGATTCTCTATTAGTGTGTGATTCTCCGTTGGTGTGTGATTCCCCAGTTAGTGTGTGATTCTCCATTACTGTGTGATTCTCCGTTAGTGTGTGATTCTCTGTTAGTGTGTGATTCTCTGTTAGTGTGTGATGCTCCGTTAGTATGTGATTCTCTGTTAGTGTGTGATGCTCCAAGTTAGTGTGTGATGCTCCGTTAGTGTGTGATGCTCCATAAATGTGTGATTCTTCGTTAGGGTGTGATTCTCCATTAGTATGTGATTTTCTGTTAATGTGTGAAGCTCCCAGTTAAAGTGTGATTCTCCATTAGTGTGTGAATCTCTGTTTGTGTGTGATGCTCCCAGTTAGTGTTTGATTCTCTGTTGGTGTGTGATACTCCATTAGTGTGTGATTCTCCGTTAGTGTGTTGATTCTCCGTTAGTGTGTTGATTCTCCGTTAGTGTGTGATGCTCCCAGTTAGTGCGTGATTCTCCGTCAGTGTGTGATTCTCCCAGTTAGTGTGTGATTCTCCGTTAGTGTGTGATGTTCCATTAATGTGTGATTCTCTGTTATTGTGTGAAGCTCCCAGTTAGTGTGTGATTCTCCATAGTGTGTGATTCTTCGTTAGTGTGTAGTGCTCCATTAGTGTTTGTTTCTCTGTTACTGTGTAATGCTCCCAGTTAGAGTGTGATTCTCTGTTAGTGTGTGATTCTCCGTTAGTGTGTGATTCTTCGTTAGTTTGTGATTCTCCGTTAGTGTGTGATGCTCTCAGTTAGCGTGTGATTCTCCGTTAGTGTGTGATTCTTCATTAGTGTGTGATGCTCCATTAGTGTGTGATTCTCTGTTACTGTGTGATGCTCCCAGATAGTGTGTGATTCTCCGTTAGTTTGTGATTCTCCGTTAGTGTGTGATTCTCCGTAGTGTGTGATTCTTCGTTAGTGTGTAATGCTCCATTAGTGTTTGTTTCTCTGTTAGTCTGTAATGCTCCCAGTTAGAGTGTAATTCTCTGTTAGTATGTGATGCTCCCAGTTAGTGTGTGATTCTCTGTCAGTGTGTGATGCTCCCAGTTAGTGTGTGATGCTCCATTAGTGTGTGATTCTGCTTTCGTGTATGATTCTCCCATTTAGTTTGTGGTTCCCCAGTAGTGTGTGATTCTCCGTCAGTGTGTGATTCTCCGTCAGATTGTGATGCTCTCCGTTAGCGTGTGATGCTCCATTAGTGTGTAAGTCTCCACTAGTGTGTGATGCTCCCAGTTAGTTTGTGATTCCAGATTAGTGTGTGTTTCTCCGTCAGTGTGTGATTCTCTGTCAGTGTGTGATGCTCTCAGTTAGTGTATGATGCTCCACTAATGTGTGATTCTCAGTTAGTGTGTGTTTCCTCATTAGTGTGAGACTCCCTGTTAGTGTGTGATGCTCCCAGATAGTGTATGGTTCTCTGTTAGTGTGTGATTGTCAATTACTCTGTGATTCTCCCAGTTAGTGTGTGATTCTCTCTTAGTGTGATTTTCCTTTAGTGTGTGATTCTCCGTTAGTGTGTGATGATCCGTTAGTGTGTGATACTCCCAGTTAGTGTATGATTCTCTGTTAGGGTGTGATTCTCCATTAGTGTGTGATTCTCCGTTAGTGTTTTTTCTTCGTTACTGTGTGATGCTCCATTAATGTGTGATTCTCTGTTAGTGTGTGATGCTCCCAATTAGAGTGTGCTGCTCCCAGTTAGTGTGTGATTTTCTGTTAGTGTGTGATGTTCCCAGTTAGTGTGTGATGCTCTCCGTCAGTGTATGATGCTCCCAGTTAGTGTGTGATTCTCTATTAGTGTGTGATTCTCCGTCAGTGTGTGATCATCTCCGTTAGTGTGTGATGCTCCATTAGTGTGTGATTCACCGTTAGTGTATGATGCTCCATTAATATGTGATTCTCAGTTAGTGTGTGATTCTTCGTTAGTGTGTGATTCTCCATTAGTGTGTGATTCTCAGTTAGAATGTGATGCTCCCAGTTAGTGTGTGATGCTCCATTAGTGTGTGATTCTCCATTAGTGTGTGATTCTCCGTTAGTGTGTTGATTCTTCGTTAGTGTGTGATGCTCCATTAATGTGTGATTCTCTGTTAGTGTGTGATGCTCCCAGTTAGTGTGTGATGCTCTCCGTTAGTGTGTGATGCTCCCAGTTAGTGTGTATTCTCTATTAGTGTGTGAGTCTCCATTAGTGTGTGATGCTCCGTTAGTGTGTGATTCTCCGTGTGTGTGATTCTCTGTGAGAGTGTGATTATCCGTTAGTGTGTGATTCTTCGTTAGTGTGTGATGCTCCGTTAGTGTGTAATTCTTCGTTAGTGTGTGATGCTCTGTTAGCATGTGATCGTTCGTTAGTCTGTGATGCTCCCAGTTAGTGTGTGATTCTCTCTTAGTGTGATTTTCCGTTAGTGTCTGATTCTCCATTAGTGTGTGATTCTCCGTTAGTGTGTGATGCTCCCAGTTTGTGTATGATTCTCTGTTAGGGTGTGATTCTCCATTATTGTGTGATTCTCCGTTAGTGTGTGATTCTTCGTTACTGTGTGAAGCTCCATTAATGTGTGATTCTCTGTTAGTGTGTGATGCACCCAGTTAGTGTGTGCTGCTCCCAGTTAGTGTTTGATTCTCTGTTAGTGTGTGATGCTCCCAGTTAGTGTGTGATGCTCTCCGTTAGTGTATGATGCACCCAGTTAGTGTGTGATTCTCTATTAGTGTGTGAGTCTCCGTTAGTGTGTGATTCTCCCAGTTATTGTGTGATGCTCCCATTTAGTTTGTGATTTTCCATTAGTGTGTGATTCTCCTTTAGTGTGTGATGCTCTACGTTAGTGTCTGATGCTCCATTAGTGTGTGATTCTCCGTTGGTGTGTGATGCTCCGTTAGTGTGTGATTCTCTGTTAGTGTGTGATGCTCCCAGTTTGTCTGTGATTCTCCGTTAGTGTGTGATGCTCTGTTAGTATGTGATTGTCCGTTAGTGTGTGATGCGCCCAGTTAGTGTGTAATCCTCTGTTAGTGTGTGATGCGCTCAGTTAGTGTGTGATTCTCTGTTAGTGTGTGATTCTCCGTATGTGTGTGATGCTCCCAGTTAGTGTATGATTCTCCATTAGTGTGTGATTCTCCATTAGTGTGTGATTCTCCATTAGTGCGTGATTCTCCATTGGTGTGTGATTCTCTGTGAGAGTGTGATTATCCGTTAGTGTGTGATTCTCCGTTAGTGTGTGATGCTCCGTTAGTGTGTAATTCTCCGTTAGTGTGTGATGCTCTGTTAGCATGTGATCGTCCGTTAGTGTGTGATGCGCCCAGTTAGTGTGTAATTCTCTGTTAGTGTGTGATGCCCTCAGTTAGTGTGTGATTATTCATTAGTGTTTGATTCTCTGTTAGTGTGTGATGCTCCCAGATAGTGTTTGATTCTCTGTTAATTTGTAATTGTCCATTAGAGTGTGATTCTCTGTTAGCGTGTGATATGCCCAGTTAGTGTGTGATTCTCTGATAGTGTGTGATTCTCAATTAGTGGGTGATTCTCCCAGTTAGTGTGTGATTCTCTGTTTGTGCGTGATTATGCATTAGTGTGTGATTCTCCGTTAGTGTGTGATTCACCCAGTAAGAGTGTGATTCTCTGTGAGTGTGCGCAGCTCCGTTAGTGTGTGATTCTCAGTTAGTATGTGATGCTCCCATTTAGTATGTGATTCTCTGTTAGTGTGTGATGCTCCGTTAGTATGTGATTCTCCGTTACTGTGTGATTCTTCGTTAGTGTGTGATGCGCCCAGTTAGTGTGTAATTCTCTGTCAGTGCGTGATTCTCCGTCAGATTGTGATGCTCTCCATTAGTGTGTGATGATCCATTAGTGTGTAATTCTCCACTAGTGTGTTATGCTCCCAGTTAGTTTGTGATTCCAGATTAGTGTGTGATTCTTCGTCAGTGTGTGATTCTCTGTCAGTGTGTGATGCTCTCCGTTAGTGTATGATGCTCCATTAATGTGTGATTCTCAGTTAGTGTGTGATTCTTCGTTAATGTGTGATTCCCTGTTAGTGTGTGATGCTCCCAGATAGTGTGTGGTTCTCTGTTAGTGTGTGATTGTCAATTAGTCTGTGATGCTCCCAGTTAGTGTGTGATTCTCTCTTAGTGTGATTTTCCGTTAGTGTCTGATTCTCCATTAGTGTGTGATTCTCCGTTAGTGTGTGATGCTCCCAGTTTGTGTATGATTCTCTGTTAGGGTGTGATTCTCCATTATTGTGTGATTCTCCGTTAGTGTGTGATTCTTCGTTACTGTGTGAAGCTCCATTAATGTGTGATTCTCTATTAGTGTGTGATGCACCCAGTTAGTGTGTGCTGCTCCCAGTTAGTGTTTGATTCTCTGTTAGTGTGTGATGCTCCCAGTTAGTGTGTGATGCTCTCCGTTAGTGTATGATGCACCCAGTTAGTGTGTGATTCTCTATTAGTTTGTGAGTCTCCGTTAGTGTGTGATTCTCCCAGTTATTGTGTGATGCTCCCATTTAGTTTGTGATTTTCCATTAGTGTGTGATTCTCCTTTAGTGTGTGATGATCTACATTAGTGTCTGATGCTCCATTAGTGTGTGATTCTCCGTTAGTGTGTGATGCTCCGTTAGTGTGTGATTCTCTGTTAGTGTGTGATGCTCCCAGTTTGTCTGTGATTCTCCGTTAGTGTGTGATGCTCTGTTAGTATGTGATTGTCCGTTAGTGTGTGATGCGCCCAGTTAGTGTGTAATCCTCTGTTAGTGTGTGATGCGCTCAGTTAGTGTGTGATTCTCTGTTAGTGTGTGATTCTCCGTATGTGTGTGATGCTCCCAGTTAGTGTACGATTCTCCATTAGTGTGTGATTCTCCATTAGTGTGTGATTCTCCATTAGTGCGTGATTCTCTATTAGTGTGTGATTCTCTGTGAGAGTGTGATTATCCGTTAGTGTGTGATTCTCCGTTAGTGTGTGATGCTCCGTTAGTGTGTAATTCTCCGTTAGTGTGTGATGCTCTGTTAGCATGTGATCGTCCGTTAATGTGTGATGCGCCCAGTTAGTGTGTAATTCTCTGTTAGTGTGTGATGCGCTCAGTTAGTGTGTGATTATTCATTAGTGTTTGATTCTCTGTTAGTGTGTGATGCTCCCAGATAGTGTTTGATTCACTGTTAATTTGTAATTGTCCGTTAGAGTGTGATTCTCTGTTAGTGTGTGATATGCCCAGTTAGTGTGTGATTCTCTGATAGTGTGTGATTCTCAATTAGTGGGTGATTCTCCCAGTTAGTGTGTGATTCTCTGTTTGTGCGTGATTATGCATTAGTGTGTGATTCTCCGTTAGTGTGTGATTCTCCCAGTAAGAGTGTGATTCTTTGTGAGTGTGCGAAGCTCCGTTAGTGTGTGATTCTCTGTTAGTATGTGATGCTCCCATTTAGTGTGTGATTCTCTGTTAGTGTGTGATGCTCCGTTAGTATGTGATTCTCCGTTACTGTGTGATTCTTCGTTAGTGTGTGATTCTCCATTACTGTGTGATTCTTCGTTAGTGTATGATTCTCCGTTAGTTTGTGATTCTCCGTTAGTGTGTGACTCTCCGTTAGTGTGTGATTCTTCGTTAGTGTGTAATGCTCCATTAGTGTTTGTTTCTCTGTTACTGTGTAATGCTCCCAATTAGTGTGTGATTCTCTGTTAGTATGTGATGCTCCCAGTTAGTGTGTGATTATCCGTTCGTGTGTGATTCTCTGTTAGTGTGTGATTCTCTGTTAGTGTGTGATGCTCCGTTAGTGTGTGATTCTCTGTTAGAATGTGATGCTCCTAGTTAGTCCGTGATTCTCTGTCAGTGTGTGATGTTCCCAGTTAGTGTGTGATGCTCCATTAGTGTGTGATTCTCCTTTAGTGTATGATTCTCCCAGTTAGTTTGTGATTCCCCAGTAGTGTGTGATTCTCTGTCAGTGCGTGATTCTCCGTCAGATTGTGATGCTCTCCATTAGTGTGTGATGATCCATTAGTGTGCAATTCTCCACTAGTGTGTGATGCTCCCAGTTAGTTTGTGATTCCAGATTAGTGTGTGATTCTTCGTCAGTGTGTGATTCTCTGTCAGTGTGTGATGCTCTCTGTTAGTGTATGATGCTCCATTAATGTGTGATTCTCAGTTAGTGTGTGATTCTTCGTTAATGTGTGATTCCCTGTTAGTGTGTGATGCTCCCAGATAGTGTGTGGTTCTCTGTTAGGGTGTGATTCTCCATTAGTGTGTGATTCTCCGTTAGTGTTTTTTCTTCGTTACTGTGTGATGCTCCATTAATGTGTGATTCTCTGTTAGTGTGTGATGCTCCCAATTAGAGTGTGCTGCTCCCAGTTAGTGTGTGATTTTCTGTTAGTGTGTGATGTTCCCAGTTAGTGTGTGATGCTCTCCGTCAGTGTATGATGCTCCCAGTTAGTGTGTGATTCTCTATTAGTGTGTGATTCTCCGTCAGTGTGTGATCATCTCCGTTAGTGTGTGATGCTCCATTAGTGTGTGATTCACCGTTAGTGTATGATGCTCCATTAATATGTGATTCTCAGTTAGTGTGTGATTCTTCGTTAGTGTGTGATTCTCCATTAGTGTGTGATTCTCCGTTAGCGTGTGATGCTCCGTTAGTGTGTAATTCTCCGTTAGTGTGTGATGCTCTGTTAGTATGCGATTGTCCGTTAGTGTGTGATGCGCCCAGTTAGTGTGTAATCCTCTGTTAGTGTGTGATGCGCTCAGTTAGTGTGTGATTCTCTGTTAGTGTGTGATTCTCCGTATGTGTGTGATGCTCCCAGTTAGTGTATGATTCTCCATTAGTGTGTGATTCTCCATTAGTGTGTGATTCTCCATTAGTGCGTGATTCTCCATTAGTGTGTGATTCTCTGTGAGAGTGTGATTATCCGTTAGTGTGTGATTCTTCGTTAGTGTGTGATGCTCCGTTAGTGTGTAATTCTTCGTTAGTGTGTGATGCTCTGTTAGCATGTGATCGTTCGTTAGTCTGTGATGCTCCCAGTTAGTGTGTGATTCTCTCTTAGTGTGATTTTCCGTTAGTGTCTGATTCTCCATTAGTGTGTGATTCTCCGTTAGTGTGTGATGCTCCCAGTTTGTGTATGATTCTCTGTTAGGGTGTGATTCTCCATTATTGTGTGATTCTCCGTTAGTGTGTGATTCTTCGTTACTGTGTGAAGCTCCATTAATGTGTGATTCTCTGTTAGTGTGTGATGCACCCAGTTAGTGTGTGCTGCTCCCAGTTAGTGTTTGATTCTCTGTTAGTGTGTGATGCTCCCAGTTAGTGTGTGATGCTCTCCGTTAGTGTATGATGCACCCAGTTAGTGTGTGATTCTCTATTAGTGTGTGAGTCTCCGTTAGTGTGTGATTCTCCCAGTTATTGTGTGATGCTCCCATTTAGTTTGTGATTTTCCATTAGTGTGTGATTCTCCTTTAGTGTGTGATGCTCTACGTTAGTGTCTGATGCTCCATTAGTGTGTGATTCTCCGTTAGTGTGTGATGCTCCGTTAGTGTGTGATTCTCTGTTAGTGTGTGATGCTCCCAGTTTGTCTGTGATTCTCCGTTAGTGTGTGATGCTCTGTTAGTATGTGATTGTCCGTTAGTGTGTGATGCGCCCAGTTAGTGTGTAATCCTCTGTTAGTGTGTGATGCGCTCAGTTAGTGTGTGATTCTCTGTTAGTGTGTGATTCTCCGTATGTGTGTGATGCTCCCAGTTAGTGTATGATTCTCCATTAGTGTGTGATTCTCCATTAGTGTGTGATTCTCCATTAGTGCGTGATTCTCCATTGGTGTGTGATTCTCTGTGAGAGTGTGATTATCCGTTAGTGTGTGATTCTCCGTTAGTGTGTGATGCTCCGTTAGTGTGTAATTCTCCGTTAGTGTGTGATGCTCTGTTAGCATGTGATCGTCCGTTAGTGTGTGATGCGCCCAGTTAGTGTGTAATTCTCTGTTAGTGTGTGATGCCCTCAGTTAGTGTGTGATTATTCATTAGTGTTTGATTCTCTGTTAGTGTGTGATGCTCCCAGATAGTGTTTGATTCTCTGTTAATTTGTAATTGTCCATTAGAGTGTGATTCTCTGTTAGCGTGTGATATGCCCAGTTAGTGTGTGATTCTCTGATAGTGTGTGATTCTCAATTAGTGGGTGATTCTCCCAGTTAGTGTGTGATTCTCTGTTTGTGCGTGATTATGCATTAGTGTGTGATTCTCCGTTAGTGTGTGATTCACCCAGTAAGAGTGTGATTCTCTGTGAGTGTGCGCAGCTCCGTTAGTGTGTGATTCTCAGTTAGTATGTGATGCTCTCATTTAGTATGTGATTCTCTGTTAGTGTGTGATGCTCCGTTAGTATGTGATTCTCCGTTACTGTGTGATTCTTCGTTAGTGTGTGATGCGCCCAGTTAGTGTGTAATTCTCTGTCAGTGCGTGATTCTCCGTCAGATTGTGATGCTCTCCATTAGTGTGTGATGATCCATTAGTGTGTAATTCTCCACTAGTGTGTTATGCTCCCAGTTAGTTTGTGATTCCAGATTAGTGTGTGATTCTTCGTCAGTGTGTGATTCTCTGTCAGTGTGTGATGCTCTCCGTTAGTGTATGATGCTCCATTAATGTGTGATTCTCAGTTAGTGTGTGATTCTTCGTTAATGTGTGATTCCCTGTTAGTGTGTGATGCTCCCAGATAGTGTGTGGTTCTCTGTTAGTGTGTGATTGTCAATTAGTCTGTGATGCTCCCAGTTAGTGTGTGATTCTCTCTTAGTGTGATTTTCCGTTAGTGTCTGATTCTCCATTAGTGTGTGATTCTCCGTTAGTGTGTGATGCTCCCAGTTTGTGTATGATTCTCTGTTAGGGTGTGATTCTCCATTATTGTGTGATTCTCCGTTAGTGTGTGATTCTTCGTTACTGTGTGAAGCTCCATTAATGTGTGATTCTCTATTAGTGTGTGATGCACCCAGTTAGTGTGTGCTGCTCCCAGTTAGTGTTTGATTCTCTGTTAGTATGTGATGCTCCCAGTTAGTGTGTGATGCTCTCCGTTAGTGTATGATGCACCCAGTTAGTGTGTGATTCTCTATTAGTTTGTGAGTCTCCGTTAGTGTGTGATTCTCCCAGTTATTGTGTGATGCTCCCATTTAGTTTGTGATTTTCCATTAGTGTGTGATTCTCCTTTAGTGTGTGATGATCTACATTAGTGTCTGATGCTCCATTAGTGTGTGATTCTCCGTTAGTGTGTGATGCTCCGTTAGTGTGTGATTCTCTGTTAGTGTGTGATGCTCCCAGTTTGTCTGTGATTCTCCGTTAGTGTGTGATGCTCTGTTAGTATGTGATTGTCCGTTAGTGTGTGATGCGCCCAGTTAGTGTGTAATCCTCTGTTAGTGTGTGATGCGCTCAGTTAGTGTGTGATTCTCTGTTAGTGTGTGATTCTCCGTATGTGTGTGATGCTCCCAGTTAGTGTACGATTCTCCATTAGTGTGTGATTCTCCATTAGTGTGTGATTCTCCATTAGTGCGTGATTCTCCATTAGTGTGTGATTCTCTGTGAGAGTGTGATTATCCGTTAGTGTGTGATTCTCCGTTAGTGTGTGATGCTCCGTTAGTGTGTAATTCTCCGTTAGTGTGTGATGCTCTGTTAGCATGTGATCGTCCGTTAATGTGTGATGCGCCCAGTTAGTGTGTAATTCTCTGTTAGTGTGTGATGCGCTCAGTTAGTGTGTGATTATTCATTAGTGTTTGATTCTCTATTAGTGTGTGATGCTCCCAGATAGTGTTTGATTCACTGTTAATTTGTAATTGTCCGTTAGAGTGTGATTCTCTGTTAGTGTGTGATATGCCCAGTTAGTGTGTGATTCTCTGATAGTGTGTGATTCTCAATTAGTGGGTGATTCTCCCAGTTAGTGTGTGATTCTCTGTTTGTGCGTGATTATGCATTAGTGTGTGATTCTCCGTTAGTGTGTGATTCTCCCAGTAAGAGTGTGATTCTTTGTGAGTGTGCGAAGCTCCGTTAGTGTGTGATTCTCTGTTAGTATGTGATGCTCCCATTTAGTGTGTGATTCTCTGTTAGTGTGTGATGCTCCGTTAGTATGTGATTCTCCGTTACTGTGTGATTCTTCGTTAGTGTGTGATTCTCCATTACTGTGTGATTCTTCGTTAGTGTATGATTCTCCGTTAGTTTGTGATTCTCCGTTAGTGTGTGACTCTCCGTTAGTGTGTGATTCTTCGTTAGTGTGTAATGCTCCATTAGTGTTTGTTTCTCTGTTACTGTGTAATGCTCCCAATTAGTGTGTGATTCTCTGTTAGTATGTGATGCTCCCAGTTAGTGTGTGATTATCCGTTCGTGTGTGATTCTCTGTTAGTGTGTGATTCTCTGTTAGTGTGTGATGCTCCGTTAGTGTGTGATTCTCTGTTAGAATGTGATGCTCCTAGTTAGTCCGTGATTCTCTGTCAGTGTGTGATGTACCCAGTTAGTGTGTGATGCTCCATTAGTGTGTGATTCTCCTTTAGTGTATGATTCTCCCAGTTAGTTTGTGATTCCCCAGTAGTGTGTGATTCTCTGTCAGTGCGTGATTCTCCGTCAGATTGTGATGCTCTCCATTAGTGTGTGATGATCCATTAGTGTGCAATTCTCCACTAGTGTGTGATGCTCCCAGTTAGTTTGTGATTCCAGATTAGTGTGTGATTCTTCGTCAGTGTGTGATTCTCTGTCAGTGTGTGATGCTCTCTGTTAGTGTATGATGCTCCATTAATGTGTGATTCTCAGTTAGTGTGTGATTCTTCGTTAATGTGTGATTCCCTGTTAGTGTGTGATGCTCCCAGATAGTGTGTTGTTCTCTGTTAGTGTGTGATTGTCAATTAGTCTGTGATGCTCCCAGTTAGTGTGTGATTCTCTCTTAGTGTGATTTTCCGTTAGTGTCTGATTCTCCATTAGTGTGTGATTCTCCGTTAGTGTGTGATGCTCCCAGTTTGTGTATGATTCTCTGTTAGGGTATGATTCTCCATTATTGTGTGATTCTCCGTTAGTGTGTGATTCTTCGTTACTGTGTGAAGCTCCATTAATGTGTGATTCTCTGTTAGTGTGTGATGCACCCAGTTAGTGTGTGCTTCTCCCAGTTAGTGTTTGATTCTCTGTTAGTGTGTGATGCTCCCAGTTAGTGTGTGATGCTCTCCGTTAGTGTATGATGCACCCAGTTAGTGTGTGATTCTCTATTAGTGTGTGAGTCTCCATTAGTGTGTGATTCTCCCAGTTATTGTGTGATGCTCCCATTTAGTTTGTGATTTTCCATTAGTGTGTGATTCTCCTTTAGTGTGTGATGCTCTACGTTAGTGTGTGATGCTCCATTAGTGTGTGATTCTCCGTTAGTGTGTGATGCTCCGTTAGTGTGTGATTCTCTGTTAGTGTGTGATGCTCCCAGTTTGTCTGTGATTCTCCGTTGGTGTGTGATGCTCCATTAATGTGTGATTCTTCGTTAGGGTGTGATACTCCGTTAGTGTGTGATTCTCTGTTATTGTGTGAAGCTCCCAGTTAGTGTGTGATTCTCCGTTAGTGGGTGATTCTTCGTTAGTGTGTGATGCACCTTCAGTGTGTGATTCTCTGTTAATATGTGATGCTGCCAGTTAGAGTGTGATTCTCCGTTACTGGGTGATTCTTCACTGGTGTGTGATGCTCCATTAGTGTGTGATTCTTTATTAGCGCGTGATGCTCCCATTTAGTGTGTGATGCTACCAATTAATGTGTGATTCTCTGCCAGTTTGTGTTGCTCCCAGTTAGTGTGTGATTCTGTGTTAGTGTGAGATGCTCCC
This sequence comes from Mobula birostris, assembly GCF_030028105.1. NCBI lineage: Eukaryota > Metazoa > Chordata > Chondrichthyes > Myliobatiformes > Myliobatidae > Mobula > Mobula birostris. The sequence continues at coordinate 53,282 of NW_027278382.1, read as the reverse complement.
TGTTAGTATGTGATTCTCCATTAGCGTGTGATTCTCCGTTGGTGTGTGATTCCCCAGTTAGTGTGTGATTCTCCATTACTGTGTGATTCTCCGTTAGTGTGTGATTCCCTGTTAGTGTGTGATTCTCTGTTAGTGTGTGATGCTCCGTTAGTATTTGATTCTCTGTTAGTGTGTGATGCTCCCAGTTAGTGTGTGATGCTCCGTTAGTGTGTGATGCTCCCAGTTTGTCTGTGATTCTCCGTTAGTGTGTGATGCTCAATTAATGTGTGATTCTTCGTTAGGGTGTGATTCTCCCTTAGTGTGTGATTTTCTGTTAATGTGTGAAGCTCCCAGTTGAAGTGTGATTCTCCATTAGTGTGTGAATCTCTGTTAGTGTGTGATGCTCCCAGTTAGTGTGTGATTCTCTGTTAGTGTGTGATGCTCCCAGTTAGTGCGTGATTCTCCGTCAGTGCGTCATTCTCCCAGTTAGTGTGTGATTCTCCGTTAGTGTGTGATGTTCCATTAATATGTGATTCTCTGTTATTGTGTGAAGCTAACAGTTAGTGTGTGATTCTCTGTTATTGTGTGAAGCTCCCAGTTAGTGTGTGATTCTCCGTAGTGTGTGATTCTTCGTTAGTGTGTAATGCTCCATTAGTGTGTGATTCTCTGTTAATATGTGATGCTGCCAGTTAGAGTGTGATTCTCCGTTACTGGGTGATTCTTCACTGGTGTGTGATGCTCCATTAGTGTGTTATTCTTTGTTAGCGTGTGATGCTCCCAGTTAGTGTGTGATACTACCAATTAATGTGTGATTCTCTGTCAGTGTGTGATGCTCCCAGTTAGTGTGTGATTCTCTGTAAGTGTGAGATGCTCCCAGTTAGTATGTGATTCTCTATTAGTGTGTGATTCTCCGTTGGTGTGTGATTCCCCAGTTAGTGTGTGATTCTCCATTACTGTGTGATTCTCCGTTAGTGTGTGATTCTCTGTTAGTGTGTGATTCTCTGTTAGTGTGTGATGCTCCGTTAGTATGTGATTCTCTGTTAGTGTGTGATGCTCCCAGTTAGTGTGTGATGCTCCGTTAGTGTGTGATGCTCCCAGTTATGCTGTAATTCTCCGTCAGTGTGTGATGCTCCATTAATATGTGATTCTTCGTTAGGGTGTGATTCTCCATTAGTGTGTGATTTTCTGTTAATGTGTGAAGCTCCCATTTAAAGTGTGATTCTCCATTAGTGTGTTGATTCTCCGTTAGTGTGTGATGCTCCCAGTTAGTGCGTGATTCTCTGTCAGTGTGTGATTCTCCCAGTTAGTGTGTGATTCTCCGTTAGTGTGTGATGTTCCATTAATGTGTGATTCTCTGTTATTGTGTGAAGCTCCCAGTTAGTGTGTGATTCTCCGTAGTGTGTGATGCTCTGTTAGTATGTGATTGTCCGTTAGTGTGTGATGCGCCCAGTTAGTGTGTAATCCTCTGTTAGTGTGTGATGCGCTCAGTTAGTGTGTGATTCTCTGCTAGTGTGTGATTCCCCGTATGTGTGTGATGCTCCCAGTTAGTGTATGATTCTCCATTAGTGTGTGATTCTCCATTAGTGTGTGATTCTCCATTAGTGCGTGATTCTCCATTAGTGTGTGATTCTCTGTGAGAGTGTGATTATCCGTTAGTGTGTGATTCTCCGTTAGTGTGTGATGCTCCGTTAGTGTGTAATTCTCCGTTAGTGTGTGATGCTCTGTTAGCATGTGATCGTCCGTTAGTGTGTGATGCGCCCAGTTAGTGTGTAATTCTCTGTTAGTGTGTGATGCGCTCAGTTAGTGTGTGATTATTCATTAGTGTTTGATTCTCTGTTAGTGTGTGATGCTCCCAGATAGTGTTTGATTCACTGTTAATTTGTAATTGTCCGTTAGAGTGTGATTCTCTGTTAGTTTGTGATATGCCCAGTTAGTGTGTGATTCTCTGATAGTGTGTGATTCTCAATTAGTGGATGATTCTCCCAGTTAGTGTGTGATTCTCTGTTTGTGCGTGATTATGCATTAGTGTGTGATTCTCCGTTAGTGTGTGATTCTCCCAGTAAGAGTGTGATTCTTTGTGAGTGTGCGCAGCTCCGTTAGTGTGTGATTCTCTGTTAGTATGTGATGCTCCCATTTAGTGTGTGATTCTCTGTTAGTGTGTGATGCTCCGTTAGTATGTGATTCTCCGTTACTGTGTGATTCTTCGTTAGTGTGTGATTCTCCATTACTGTGTGATTCTTCGTTAGTGTATGATTCTCCGTTAGTTTGTGATTCTCCGTTAGTGTGTGACTCTCCGTTAGTGTGTGATTCTTCGTTAGTGTGTAATGCTCCATTAGTGTTTGTTTCTCTGTTACTGTGTAATGCTCCCAATTAGTGTGTAATTCTCTGTTAGTTTGCGAAGCTCCGTTAGTGTGTGATTCTCTGTTAGTTTGTGATGCTCCCAGTTAGTGTGTGATTATCCGTTCGTGTGTGATTCTCTGTTAGTGTGTGATTCTCTGTTAGTGTGTGATGCTCCGTTAGTGTGTGATTCTCTGTTAGAATGTGATGCTCCTAGTTAGTCCGTGATTCTCTGTCAGTGTGTGATGTTCCCAGTTAGTGTGTGATGCTCCATTAGTGTGTGATTCTCCTTTAGTGTATGATTCTCCCAGTTAGTTTGTGATTCCCCAGTAGTGTGTGATTCTGTCAGTGCGTGATTCTCCGTCAGATTGTGATGCTCTCCATTAGTGTGTGAAGCTCCATTAGTGTGTGATTCTCTGTTAGTGTGTGATGCACCCAGTTAGTGTGTGCTGCTCCCAGTTAGTGTTTGATTCTCTGTTAGTGTGTGATGCTCCCAGTTAGTGCGTGATGCTCTCCGTTAGTGTATGATGCACCCAGTTAGTGTGTGATTCTCTATTAGTGTGTGAGTCTCCGTTAGTGTGTGATTCTCCCAGTTATTGTGTGATGCTCCCATTTAGTTTGTGATTTTCCATTAGTGTGTGATTCTCCTTTAGTGTGTGATGCTCTACGTTAGTGTCTGATGCTCCATTAGTGTGTGATTCTCCGTTAGTGGGTGATTCTTCGTTAGTGTGTGATGCACCTTCAGTGTGTGATTCTCTGTTAATATGTGATGCTGCCAGTTAGAGTGTGATTCTCCGTTACTGGGTGATTCTTCACTGGTGTGTGATGCTCCATTAGTGTGTGATTCTTTGTTAGCGTGTGATGCTCCCAGTTAGAGTGTGATGCTACCAATTAATGTGTGATTCTCTGTCAGTGTGTGATGCTCCCAGTTAGTGTGTGATTCTCTGCTAGTGTGAGATGCTCCCAGTTAGTATGTGATTCTCTATTAGTGTGTGATTCTCCGTTGGTGTGTGATTCCCCAGTTAGTGTGTGATTCTCCATTTCTGTGTGATTCTCCGTTAGTGTGTGATTCTCTGTTAGTGTGTGATTCTCTGTTAGTGTGTGATGCTCCCAGTTTGTCTGTGATTCTCCGTTAGTGTGTGATGCTCCATTAATGTGTGATTCTTCGTTAGGGTGTGATTCTCCATTAGTGTGTGATTTTCTGTTAATGTGTGAAGCTCCCAGTTAAAGTGTGATTCTCCATTAGTGTGTGAATCTCTGTTAGTGTGTGATGCTCCCAGTTAGTGTGTGATTCTCCGTTAGTGTGTTGATTCTCCGTTAGTGTGTGATGCTCCCAGTTAGTACGTGATTCTCTGTCAGTGTGTGATTCTCCCAGGTAGTGTGTGATTCTCCGTTAGTGTGTGATGTTCCATTAGTGTGTGATTCTCTGTTATTGTGTGAAGCTCCCAGTTAGTGTGTGATTCTCTGTTATTGTGTGAAGCTCCCAGTTAGTGTGTGATTCTCCGTAGTGTGTGATTCTTCGTTAGTGTGTAATGCTCCATTAGTGTTTGTTTCTCTGTTACTGTGTAATGCTCCCAGTTAGTGTGTAATTCTCTGTTAGTGTGCGAAGCTCCGTTAGTTTGTGATTCTCTGTTAGTATGTGATGCTCCCAGTTAGTGTGTGATTCTCTGTTAGTGTGTGATTCTCTGTTAGTGTGTGATGCTCCGTTAGTGTGTGATTCTCTGTTAGTGTGTGATGCTCCGTTAGTGTGTGACGCTCCGTTAGTGTGTGATTCTCTGTTAGAATGTGATGCTCCTAGTTAGTGTGTGATTCTCTGTCAGTGTGTGATGCTCCCAGTTAGTTTGTGATTCCCCAGTAGTGTGTGATTCTCCGTCAGTGTCTGATTCTCCGTCAGATTGTGATGCTCTCCGTTAGTGTGTGATGCTCCATTAATGTGTGATTCTCAGTTAGTGAGGGATTCTTCGTTAGTGTGTGATTCCCTGTTAGTGTGTGATGCTCCCAGATAGTGTGTGGTTCTCTGTTAGTGTGTGATTGTCAATTAGTCTGTGATGCTCCCATTTGTGTGTGATTCTCTCTTAGTGTGATTTTCCATTAGTGTGTGATTCTCCATTCGTGTGTGATTCTCCGTTAGTGTGTGATGCTCCGTTAGTGTGTGATTCTCTGTTAGAGTGTGATGCTCTCCGTTAGTGTGTGATGCTCCGATAGTGTGTGATTCTCTGTTATTGTGTGAAGCTGCCAGTTAGTGTGTGATTCTCCGTTAGTGTGTGATTCTTCGTTAGTGTGTGATGCACCTTCAGTGTGTGATTATCTGTTAGTGTGTGATGCACCCAGTTAGTGTATGATTCTCTCTTAGTGTGCGAAGCTCCGTTAGAGTGTGATTCTCTGTTAGTATGTGATGCTCCCAGCTAGTGTGTGATACTCTATTAGTCTGTGATGCTCCGTTAGTGTGTGATCCTCTGTTAGTGTGTGATGCTCCGTTAGTGTGTGATTCTCTTTTAGAATGTGATGCTCCCAGTTAGTGTGTGAAGCTCCGTCAGTGTGTGATGCTCCCAGTTAGTGTATGATTCTCTGGTGGTGTGTGATTCTCCGTTAGTGTGTGATTCTCCGTTAGTGTGTTGATTCTTCGTTAGTGTGTGATGCTCCATTAATGTGTGATTCTCTGTTAATGTGTGATGCTCCCAGTTACTGTGTAATGCTCCGCGTTAGTGTGTGATGCTCTCCGTTAGTGTGTGATGCTCCCAGTTAGTGTCTATTCTCTATTAGTGTGTGAGTCTCCGTTAGTGTGTGATTCTCCCAGTTAGTGTGTGATGCGCTCAGTTAGTGTGTGATTTTTCGTTAGTGTGTGATTCTCCACTAGTGTGTGATTCTCCGTTAGTGTGTGATGCTCCCAGTTAGTGTGTGATTCTCCGTTAGAGTTTGATTATCCGTTAGTGTGTGATTCTCCGTTAGTGTGTGATGCTCCGTTAGTGTGTAATTCTCCGTTACTGTGTGTTGCTCTTTTAGTATGTGATTATCCGTTATTATGTGATGCTCCCAGTTAGTGTGTGATTCTCCGTTAGTGTGTGATGATCCATTAGTGTGTGATTCTCCGTCAGTGTATGATGCTCCAATTGTGTGTGATTCTCTGTTATTGTGTGAAGCTCCCAGTTAGTGTGTGATTCTCCATTAATGGGTGATTCTTCGTTAGTGTGTGATACACCCTCAGTGTGTGATTCTCTGTTACTATGTGATGCTGCCAGTTGCTGTGTGATTCTCCGTTAGTGGGTGATTCTTCGCTGGTGTATGATGCTCCATTAGTGTGTGATTCCTTGTTAGCGTGTGATGCTCCCAGTTAGTGTGTGATGCTCCCAATTAATGTGTGATACTCTGTTAGTGTGTGATACTCCATTACTGTGTGATTCTCTGTCAGTGTGTGATGCTCCCAGTTAGTTTGTGATTCTCTATTAGTGTGTGATTCTCCGTTATTGTGTGATTCCCCAGTTAGTGTGTGATTCTCCATTACTGTGAGATACTCCGTTAGTGTGTGATTCTCTGTTAGTGTGTGATGCTCCCAGTTAGTGTGTGATTCTCTGTTAGTGTGTGATGCTCCGTTAGTATGTGATTCTCTGTTAGTGTGTGATGCTCCCAGTTTGTCTGTGATTCTCTGTTAGCGTGTGATGCTCCATTAATGTGTGATTCTTCGTTAAGGTATGATTCTCCATTGGTGTGTGATTCTCTGTTATTGTGTGAAACTCCCAGTTAAAGTGCGATTCTCCGTTAGTGTGTGATTCTTCATTAGTGTGTGATGCTCCATTAGTGTGTGATTCTCTGTTACTGTGTGATGCTCCATTAGTGTGTGATTATCTGTTACTGTGTGATGCTCCCAGATAGTGTGTGATTCTCCGTTAGTTTGTGATTCTCCGTTAGTGTGTGATTCTCCGTAGTGTGTGATTCTTCGTTAGTGTGTAATGCTCCATTAGTGTTTGTTTCTCTGTTACTCTGTAATGCTCCCAGTTAGTGTGTAATTCTCTGTTAGTATGTGATGCTCCCAGTTAGTGTGTGATTCTCTGTTAGTGTGTGATTCTCTGTCAGTGTGTGATGCTCCCAGTTAGTGTGTGATGCTCCATTAGTGTGTGATTCTCCTTTCGTGTATGATTCTCCCAGTTATTTTGTGATTCCCCAGTAGTGTGTGATTCTCCGTCAGTGTGTGATTCTCCGTCAGATTGTGATGCTCTCCGTTAGTGTGTGATGCTCCATTAGTGTGTAATTCTCCACTAGTGTGTGATGCTCCCAGTTAGTTTGTGATTCCAGATTAGTGTGTGATTCTCCGTCAGTGTGTGATTCTCTGTCAGTGTGTGATGCTCTCAGTTAGTGTATGATGCTCCCAGTTAGTGTATGATGCTCCATTAATGTGTGATTCTCAGTTAGTGTGTGTTTCCTCGTTAGTGTGAGATTCCCTGTTAGTGTGTGATGCTCCCAGATAGTGTATGGGTCTCTGTTAGTGTGTGACTGTCCGTTTGTGTGTGATTCTCCCAGTTAGTGTGTGATTCTCCATTATTGTGTGATTCTCCGCTAGTGTGTGATTCACTGTGACTGTGTGATGCTCCCAGTTTGTCTGTGATTCTCTATTAGTGTGTGATTCTCCCAGTTAGTGTGTGATTCTCCATTAGCGGGTGATTCTCCATTAGACTGTGATTCTCTGTTATTGTGTGATGCTCCCAGTTAGTCTGTGATTCTCCGTTTGTTTGTGTTTCTCCCAGTTAGTGTTTGATTCTCCATTAGTATGTGATTCTCAGTTAGTGTGTGACTCTCCATTAGTGTGTGATTCTCTGTTAGTGTGTGATTCGCCGTTAGTGTGTGATTCTCCCAGTTAGTGAGTGATTCTCTATTAGTGTGTGATTCTCCGTTAGTGAGTGATTCTCCATTAGAGTGTGATTCTCTGTTAATGTGTGATGCTCCCAGTTAGTGTGTGATTCTCCGTTTGTTTGTGATTTTTCGTTAGTGTGTGATGCTCCTTTAGGTGTGATTCTCTGTTAGTGTGTGATGCTCCCAATTAGTATGTGATTCTCTGTTAGTGTGTCATGCATCATTAGTGTGTGATTTTCTGTTAGTGTTTGATGCTCCCAGTTATTGTGTGATTCTCTGTTAGTGTGTGATGCTCCCAGTTAGTGTGTATTCTCTCTTAGTATGTGATTCTCCATTAGTGTGTGATTCTCCGTTAGTTTGTCATTCTCCCAGGTAGTGTGTGATTCTCCTTTAGTGTGTGATTCTCCGTTTCTGTGTGATTCTTCCAGTTAGATTGTGATGCTCCCAGTTAGTGTTTGATTCTCCATTAGTGTGTGATTCTCCGTTAGTGTGTGATGTTCCATTAATTTGTGATTCTCTGTTAGTGTGTGATTCTCCATTAGAGTGTGATTCTCTGTTAGTGTGTGATGCTCCCAGTTAGTGTGTGAACATCCGTTAGCGTGTGATTTTTCGTTAGTGTGTGATACTCCCATTTAATCTCTGATTCTCAGTTAGTGTGTGATTCTCCGTTAGTGTGTGATACTCCCAGTTACTGTGTGATTCTCTATTACTGAGTGATTCTCCGTTAGTGTGTGATTCTCCATTAGAGTGTGATTCTCTGTTAATGTGTGATGCTCCCAGTTAGTTTGTGATTCTCCGTGTGTGTGTGATTTTTCGTTAGTGTGTGATGCTCCTTTAGGTGTGATTCTCTGTTATTGTGTGATGCTCCCAGTTAGTGTGTGATTCTCTCTTAGTGTGTGATGCTCCCAGTTAGTATGTGATTCTCCGTTAGTGTGTGATTCTCCGTTAGTGCGTGATGCTCCGTTAGTGTGTGATTCTCCATTAGTATGTGATTCTCCGTTAGTGTGTGATTCTCCGTTAGTGCATGATGCTCCGTTAGTGTGTGATTCTCCGTTAGAGTGTCATGCTCCCAGGTAGTGTGTGATTCTCCGTTTCTGCGTGATTCTTCGTTAGTGTGTGATGCAGCATTTGTATGAGATTCTCTGTTAATGTGTGATGCTCCCAGTTATTGTGTGTTTCTCGGTTTCTGTGTGATTCTCCCAGTTAGTGTGTGATTCTCCATTAGTGTGTGATTCTCCGTTAGTGTGTGATTCTCCGTTAGTGCGTGATGCTCCGTTAGTGTGTGATTCTCCGTTAGTGTGTCATGCTCCCAGGTAGTGTGTGATTCTCCGTTTCTGCGTGATTCTTCGTTAGTGTGTGATGCAACATTTGTATGAGATTCTCTGTTAATGTGATGCTCCCAGTTATTGTGTGTTTCTCTGTTTCTGTGTGATTCTCCCAGTTAGTGTTTGATGCTCCAGTTAGTGTGTATATCTCCGTTAGTGTGTGATTTTTCGTTAGTGTGTGATACTCCCAGTTAGTCTCAGATTCTCGGTTAGTGTGTGATTCTCCGTTAGTGTGTGATTCTCCCAGTTAGTGTGTGATTCTCTATTATTGTGTGATTCTCCGTTAGTGTGTGATTCTATGTTAGTGTGTGATGCTCCCAGTTAGTGTGTCATTCTCTGTTAGTGTGTGATGCTCCATTAGTGTCTGATTCTCTGTTAGTGTGTGATGCTCCCAGTTAGTGTGTGATTCTCCCTTAGTGTGTGATACTCCCAGTATGTGTGTGATTTTCTGTTAGTGTGTGACTGTCCGTTTGTGTGTGATTCTGCCAGTTAGTGTGTGATTCTCCATTATTGTGTGATTCTCCGGTAGTGTGTGATTCAGTGTTACTGTGTGATGCTCCCAGTTTGTGTGTGATTCTCTATTAGTGTGTGATTCTCCCAGTTAATGTGTGATTCTCCATTAGCGGGTGATTCTCCATTAGAATGTGATTCTCTGTTATTGTGTGATGCTCCCAGTTAGTCTGTGATTCTCCGTTAGTGTCTGATATTTCGTTAGTGTGTGATGCTCCTTTAGGTGTGATTCTCAGTTAGTGTGTGATGCTCCCAGTTAGTCTGAGATTCTCTGTTAGTGTGTGATGCTCCATTAGTGTGTGATTCTCTGTTAGTATGTGATACACCAGTCAGTGTGTGATTCTCTGTTAGTGTGTGATTCTCCCAGTTAGTGTGTAATTCTCCATTAGTGTTTGATTCTCTGTTAGTGTGTGATTCCCCAGTTAGTGTGTGATTCTCCATTAGTGTGTGATTCTTCGTTAGTGTCTGATGCTCCATTACTGTGTGTTTCTCTGTGTGTGATGCTCCCAGTTAGTGTGTGATTCTCTGTTAGTGTGTGATGCTCCATTACTGTGTGATTCTCCCTGTTAGTGTGTGATGCTCCATTAGTGTGTGATTCTCCCTGTTAGTGTGTGATTCTTCGCTAATATGTGATTCTCAGTTAGTGTGTGATTCTCCGTTAGTATGTGTTTCTCTGTTAGTGTGTGTTGCTCCCAGTTAGTGTGTTATTCTTCGTTAGTGTGTGATTTTTACTTACTGTGTGCTGCTCCTTTAGTGTGTGATTCTCTGTTAATGTGCGATGCTCCGTTAGTGTGAGATTCTCTGTTAGTGTGTGATGCTCCCAGTTAGTTTGTGATTCTCTGTTAGTGTGTTATACTCTCAGTTAGTGTGTGATTCTCCATCAGTGTGTGATTCTCAGTTAGCGTGTGATTCTCTATTAGTATGTGATGCTCCCAGTTGGTGTGTGATTCTCCCTTTGTCTGTGATGCTCCATTAGTGTGTGATTCTCTGTTAGTGTCTGATGCTCCATTAGTGTGTGATTCTCTGTTAGTGTGTGATGCTCCGTTAGTGTGTCTTGCTCCATTAATGTGTGATTCTCCGTTAGTGTGTGATTCTCCATTTGAGTGTGATTCCCTGTCAGTGTGTGATGTTACCAGTAAGTGTGTGTTTCTCCGTTAGTATGTGATTTTTCGTTAGTGCGTGATGCTCCTTTAGTGTGTGATTCTCTGTTAGTGTGTGATGCTCCATTAATCTGTGATTCTCTGTTAGTGTGTGATGCTCCCAATTAGTGTGTGATTCTCTGTTAGTGTGTGATTCTCTGTTAGTGTGTGCTGCTCCCAGTTAGTGTGTGATGCTCCGTTAGTGTGTGCTTCTCCGTTAGTGTGTGATGCTCCCAGTTAGTGTGTGATTCTCCGTTAGTGTGTGATTTTTCGTTAGTGTGTGATACTCCCAGTTAGTCTCTGATTCTCGGTTAGTGTGTGATTCTCCGTTAGTGTGTGATTCTCCCCAGTTAGTGTGTGATTCTCTATTATTGTATGATTCTCCGTTAGTGTGTGATTCTCTGTTACTGTGTGATGCTCCCAGTTATTGTGTGTTTCTCTGTTAGTTTGTGATGCTCCCAGTTAGTGTGTGATTCTTCGCTAATATGTGATTTGCAGTTAGTGTGTGATTATCCCAGTTAGTGTGTGATTCTCCATTCGAGGGTGATTCTCCATTAGAATGTGATTCTCTGTTATTGTGTGATGCTCCCAGTTAGTCTGTGATTCTCCGTTAGTGTCTGATATTTCGTTAGTGTGTGATGCTCCTTATGTTTGATTCTCAGTCAGTGTGTGATGCTCCCAGTTAGTGTGAGATTCTCTGTTAGTGTGTGATGCTCCATTAGTGTGATATTCTCTTCTAGTATGTGATACACCAGTCAGTGTGTAATTCTCCATTAGTGTGTGATTCTTCGTTAGTGTCTGATGCTCCATTACTGTGTGTTTCTCTGTGTGTGATGCTCCCAGTTAGTGTGCGATTCTCTGTTAGTGTGTGATGCTCCCAGTTAGTGTGTGATTCTCCCTTAGTGTGTGATACTCCCAGTTTGTGTGTGATTTTCTGTTAGTGTGTGACTGTCCATTTGTGTGTGATTCTCCCAGTTAGTGTGTGATTCTCCATTATTGTGTGATTCTCCGGTAGTGTGTGATTCACTGTGACTGTGTGATGCTCCCAGTTTGTCTGTGATTCTCTATTAGTGTGTGATTCTCCCAGTTAGTGTGTGATTCTCCATTAGCGGGTGATTCTCCATTAGACTGTGATTCTCTGTTATTGTGTGATGCTCCCAGTTAGTCTGTGATTCTCCGTTTGTTTGTGTTTCTCCCAGTTAGTGTTTGATTCTCCATTAGTATGTGATTCTCAGTTAGTGTGTGACTCTCCATTAGTGTGTGATTCTCTGTTAGTGTGTGATTCGCCGTTAGTGTGTGATTCTCCCAGTTAGTGAGTGATTCTCTATTAGTGTGTGATTCTCCGTTCGTGTGTGATTCTCCATTAGAGTGTGATTCTCTGTTAATGTGTGATGCTCCCAGTTAGTGTGTGATTCTCCGTTTGTTTGTGATTTTTCGTTAGTGTGTGATGCTCCTTTAGGTGTGATTCTCTGTTAGTGTGTGATACTCCCAATTAGTATGTGATACTCTGTTAGTGTGTCATGCATCATTAGTGTGCGATTTTCTGTTAGTGTTTGATGCTCCCAGTTATTGTGTGATTCTCTGTTAGTGTGTGATGCTCCCAGTTAGTGTGTATTCTCTCTTAGTATGTGATTCTCCATTAGTGTGTGATTCTCCGTTAGTTTGTCATTCTCCCAGGTTGTGTGTGATTCTCCTTTAGTGTGTGATTCTCCGTTTCTGTGTGATTCTTCCAGTTAGATTGTGATGCTCCCAGTTAGTGTTTGATTCTCCATTAGTGTGTGATTCTCCGTTAGTGTGTGATGTTCCATTAATTTGTGATTCTCTGTTAGTGTGTGATTCTCCATTAGAGTGTGATTCTCTGTTAGTGTGTGATGCTCCCAGTTAGTGTGTGAACATCCGTTAGCGTGTGATTTTTCGTTAGTGTGTGATACTCCCATTTAATCTCTGATTCTCAGTTAGTGTGTGATTCTCCGTTAGTGTGTGATTCTCCCAGTTACTGTGTGATTCTCTATTACTGAGTGATTCTCCGTTAGTGTGTGATTCTCCATTAGAGTGTGATTCTCTGTTAATGTGTGATGCTCCCAGTTAGTGTGTGATTCTCCGTGTGTGTGTGATTTTTCGTTAGTGTGCGATGCTCCTTTAGGTGTGATTCTCTGTTATTGTGTGATGCTCCCAGTTAGTGTGTGATTCTCTCTTAGTGTGTGATGCTCCCAGTTAGTATGTGATTCTCCGTTAGTGTGTGATTCTCCGTTAGTGCGTGATGCTCCGTTAGTGTGTGATTCTCCGTTAGTGTGTCATGCTTCCAGATAGTGTGTGATTCTCCGTTAGTTTGTGTTTCTCCCGGTTAGTGTGTGATTCTCCATTAGTGTGTGATTCTCCGTTAGTGTGTGATTCTCCGTTAGTGTATGATGCTCCGTTAGTGTGTGATTCTCCGTTAGAGCGTCATGCTCCCAGGTAGTGTGTGATTCTCCGTTTCTGCGTGATTCTTCGTTAGTGTGTGATGCAGCATTTGTATGAGATTCTCTGTTAATGTGTGATGCTCCCAGTTATTGTGTGTTTCTCTGTTTCTGTGTGATTCTCCCAGTTAGTGTGTGATTCTCCATTAGTGTGTGATTCTCCGTTAGTGTGTGATTCTCCGTTAGTGCGTGATGCTCCGTTAGTGTGTGATTCTCCGTTAGTGTGTCATGCTCCCAGGTAGTGTGTGATTCTCCGTTTCTGCGTGATTCTTCGTTAGTGTGTGATGCAACATTTGTATGAGATTCTCTGTTAATGTGTGATGCTCCCAGTTATTGTGTGTTTCTCTGTTTCTGTGTGATTCTCCCAGTTAGTGTTTGATGCTCCAGTTAGTGTGTATATCTCCGTTAGTGTGTCATACTCCCAGTTAGTCTCAGATTCTCGGTTAGTGTGTGATTCTCCGTTAGTGTGTGATTCTCCCAGTTAGTGTGTGATTCTCTATTATTGTGTGATTCTCCGTTAGTGTGTGATTCTATGTTAGTGTGTGATGCTCCCAGTTAGTGTGTCATTCTCTGTTAGTGTGTGATGCTCCATTAGTGTCTGATTCTCTGTTAGTGTGTGATGCTCCCAGTTAGTGTGTGATTTTCTGTTAGTGTGTGACTGTCCGTTTGTGTGTGATTCTGCCAGTTAGTGTGTGATTCTCCATTATTGTGTGATTCTCCGGTAGTGTGTGATTCAGTGTTACTGTGTGATGCTCCCAGTTTGTGTGTGATTCTCTATTAGTGTGTGATTCTCCCAGTTAATGTGTGATTCTCCATTAGCGGGTGATTCTCCATGAGAATGTGATTCTCTGTTATTGTGTGATGCTCCCAGTTAGTCTGTGATTCTCCGTTAGTGTCTGATATTTCGTTAGTGTGTGATGCTCCTTTAGGTGTGATTCTCAGTTAGTGTGTGATGCTCCCAGTTAGTCTGAGATTCTCTGTTAGTGTGTGATGCTCCATTAGTGTGTGATTCTCTGTTAGTATGTGATACACCAGTCAGTGTGTGATTCTCTGTTAGTGTGTGATTCTCCCAGTTAGTGTGTAATTCTCCATTAGTGTTTGATTCTCTGTTAGTGTGTGATTCCCCAGTTAGTGTGTGATTCTCCATTAGTGTGTGATTCTTCGTTAGTGTCTGATGCTCCATTACTGTGTGTTTCTCTGTGTGTGATGCTCCCAGTTAGTGTGTGATTCTCTGTTAGTGTGTGATGCTCCATTACTGTGTGATTCTCCCTGTTAGTGTGTGATGCTCCATTAGTGTGTGATTCTCCCTGTTAGTGTGTGATTCTTCGCTAATATGTGATTCTCAGTTAGTGTGTGATTCTCCGTTAGTATGTGTTTCTCTGTTAGTGTGTGTTGCTCCCAGTTAGTGTGTTATTCTTCGTTAGTGTGTGATTTTTACTTACTGTGTGCTGCTCCTTTAGTGTGTGATTCTCAGTTAGTGTGCGATGCTCCATTAGTGTGAGATTCTCTGTTAGTGTGTGATGCTCCCAGTTAGTTTGTGATTCTCTGTTAGTGTGTTATACTCTCAGTTAGTGTGTGATTCTCCATCAGTGTGTGATTCTCAGTTAGCGTGTGATTCTCTATTAGTATGTGATGCTCCCAGTTGGTGTGTGATTCTCCCTTTGTCTGTGATGCTCCATTAGTGTGTGATTCTCTGTTAGTGTCTGATGCTCCATTAGTGTGTGATTCTCTGTTAGTGTGTGATGCTCCGTTAGTGTGTCTTGCTCCATTAATGTGTGATTCTCCGTTAGTGTGTGATTCTCCATTTGAGTGTGATTCCCTGTCAGTGTGTGATGTTACCAGTAAGTGTGTGTTTCTCCGTTAGTGTGTGATTTTTCGTTAGTGTGTGATGCTCATTTAGTGTGTGATTCTCTGTTAGTGTGTGATGCTCCATTAATCTGTGATTCTCTGTTAGTGTGTGATGCTCCCAATTAGTGTGTGATTCTCTGTTAGTGTGTGATTCTCTGTTAGTGTGTGCTGCTCCCAGTTAGTGTGTGATGCTCCGTTAGTGTGTGCTTCTCCGTTAGTGTGTGATGCTCCCAGTTAGTGTGTGATTCTTAGTTAGTGTGTGATTTTTCGTTAGTGTGTGATACTCCCAGTTAGTCTCTGATTCTCGGTTAGTGTGTGATTCTCCGTTAGTGTGTGATTCTCCCAGTTAGTGTGTGATTCTCCCAGTTAGTGTGTGATTCTCCGTTAGTGTGTGATTCTCTGTTACTGTGTGATGCTCCCAGTTATTCTGTGTTTCTCTGTTAGTTTGTGATGCTCCCAGTTAGTGTGTGATTCTTCGCTAATATGTGATTCTTAGTTAGTGTCTGATTATCCCAGTTAGTGTCGGATTCTCCATTAGCGTGTGATTCTCCATTAGAATGTGATTCTCTGTTATTGTGTGATGCTCCCAGTTAGTCTGTGATTCTCCGTTAGTGTCTGATATTTCGTTAGTGTGTGATGCTTCTTATGTTTGATTCTCAGTTAGTGTGTGATGCTCCCAGTTAGTGTGAGATTCTCTGTTAGTGTGTGATGCTACATTAGTGTGTGATTCTCTGCTAGTATGTGATACACCAGTCAGTGTGTGATTCTCCATTAGTGTGTGATTCTTCGTTAGTGTCTGATGCTCCATTACTGTGTGTTTCTCTGTGTGTGATGCTCCCAGTTAGTGTGTGATTCTCTGTTAGTGTGTGATGCTCCATTAGTGTGTGATTCTCCCTGTTATTGTGTGATGCTCCCAGTTAGTGTGTGATTCTCTGTTAGTGTGTGATGTTCCCAGTTAGTGTGTGATTCTAGTTAGTGTGTGATTTTTAGTTACTGTGTGATGCTCCTTTAGTGTGTGATTCTCTGTTAATGTGTGATGCTCCGTTAGTGTAATATTCTCTGTTAGTGTGTGATGCTCCCTCTTAGATTGTGATTCTCTGTTATTGTGTGATTCTCTGTTAGTGTGTTATACTCTCAGTTAGTGTGTGATTCTTGATTAGTGTGTGATTCTGCATTAGCGTGTGATTCTCTGTTAGTGTGTGATGCTCCCAGTTAGTGTGTGATTCTCTCTTAGTGTGTGATGCTCCATTAGTGTGTGATTCTCTGTTAGTGTGTGATGCCTCGTTAGTGTGTGATTCTCTGTTAGTGTGTGATGCTCCGTTATTGTGTGATTCTCTGTTAGTGTGTGATGCTCCCAATTAGTGTGTGATTCTCTGTTAGTGTGTGATTCTTCGTTGGTGTGCGATGCTCCATTAGTGCGTCATTCTCTGTTAATGTTTAATGCTTCTAGTTAGTGTGTGATGCTCCCAGTTAGTGGGTGATTCTCTGTTAGAGTGTGATGCTCCATTAGTGTGTGATTCTCTGTTAGTGTGTGATTCTTCGTTGGTGTGCGATGCTCCATTAGTGCGTCATTCTCTGTTAATGTTTAATGCTTCTAGTTAGTGTGTGATGCTCCCAGTTAGTGGGTGATTCTCTGTTAGAGTGTGATGCTCCATTAGTGTGTGATTCTCTGTTAGTGTGTGATGCTCCCAGGTGGTGTGTGATTCTCAGTTAGTGTGTGATATTCTCATTTAGTGTCTGATTCTCTGTTAGTGTGTGATTCTCCGTTTGTGTGTGATTCTCCCAGTTAGTGTGTGATTCTCCATTAATGTGTGATTTTTCCTTAGTGTGTGATGCTCGTTTAGTGTGTGATTCTCTGTTAGTGTGTGATGCTCCATTAGTGTGTGATTCTCTGTTAGTGTGTGATGCTCCCAATTAGTGAGTGATTCTCCGTTAGTGTGTGATGCTCCCAGGTAGTGTGTTATTTTCCGTTACTGTGTGATTCTTCGCTAGTGTGTGATGCACCATTAGAGTGTGATTCTATGTTAGATTGTGATGCTCCCAGTTAGTGTGTGATTCCCTGATCCTGTGTGATGCTCCGTTAGTGTGTGTTACTCTGTTAGCGTGTGATGCTCCCAGTTAGTGTGTGATTCCCTGTTAGTGTGCGATTCTCCGTTAGTGTGTGATTCTCCATTTGTGTGAGATTCTTCGTTAGTGTGTGATGCACCATTAGTGTGTTATTTTCTGTTAATGTGTGATGCTCCGAGTTATTGTGTGTTTCTCTGTTAGTTTGTGATGCTCCGTTACTGTGTGATACTCTGATAGTGTGTGATACTCCCAGTTAGCGTGTGATTCTACGTTAGTGTGTGATTCTTCGTTACTGTGTGATGCTCCATTAGTGTGTGTGTCTCTCTTAGTGTGTGATGCTCCCAGTTAGTGTGTGATTCTCTGATAGTGTTTGATGTTCCGTTAGTGTGTGATTCTCCCTGTTAGTTTGTGATGCTAATCGATAGTGTGTGATTTTATGTTAGTGTGTGATTCTCCGTTAGTGTGTGATTCTCCTTTAGTGTGTGATTCTCTGCTAGTGTGTGATGCTCCCAGTTAGTGTGTGATTCTCTGTTATTGTGTGATTCTCTGTTAGTGTGTTATTCTCTCAGTTAGTGTGTGATTGTCCATTAGTGTGTGATTCGCCGTTAGTGTGTGATTCTCTGTTAGTGTGTGATGCTCACAGTTAGTGTATGATTCTCTCTTAGTGTGTGATGCTCCATTAGTGTGTGATTCTCTGTTAGTGTGTGATGCTCCATTAGTGTGTGATTCTCTGTTAGTGTCTAATTCTCCGTTAGTGTGTGATGCTCTCCGTTAGTGTGTCTTGCTCCATTAATGTGTGATTCTCCGTTCGTGTGTGATTCTCCCAGTTAGTGTGTGACTCTCCATTAGTGTGTGATTCTCTGTTAGTGTGTGATTCTCCTTTAGGTGTGATTCTCTGTTAGTGTGTGATGCTCCTAATTAGTATGTGATTCTCTGTTAGTGTGTCATGCAGCATTAGTGTGTGATTCTCTGTTAGTGTTTGATGCTCCCAGTTAGTGTGTGATTCTCTGTTAGTATGTGATGCTCCCAGTTAGTGTGTGATTCTCTCTTAGTGTGTGATGCTCCATTAGTGTGTGATTCTCTGTTAGTGTGTGATGCTCCCAGTTAGTGTGTGATTCTCTGTTAGTGTGTGATTCTCCGTTAGTTTGTGTTTCTCCCAGTTTGTGTGTGATTCTCCATTAGTGTGTGATTCTCCTTTAGTGTGTCATTCTCCGTTAGTGTGTCATGCTCCCAGGTAGTGTGTGATTCTCCGTGAGTGTGTGATTCTCCGTTTCTGTCTGATTCTTCGTTAGTGTGTGATGCAACATTTGTATGAGATTCTCTGTTAATGTGTGATGCTCCCAGTTATTGTGTCTTTCTCTGTTTCTGTGTGATTCTCCCAGTTAGTTTGTGATACTCCCAGTTAGTGTTTGATTCTCTATTAGTGTGTGATTCTCCGTTAGTGTGTGACTCTCCATTAGTGTGTGATTCTCTGTTAGTGTGTGATTCGCCGTTAGTGTGTGATTCTCCCAGTTAGTGTGTGATTCTCTATTAGTGTGTGATTCTCCGTTAGTGTGTGATTCTCCATTAGAGTGTGATTCTCTGTTAATGTGTGATGCTCCCAGTTAGTGTGTGATTCTCCGTTTGTTTGTGATTTTTCGTTAGTGTGTGATGCTCCTTTAGGTGTGATTCTCTGTTAGTGTGTGATGCTGCCAATTAGTATGTGATTCTCTGTTAGTGTGTCATGCATCATTAGTGTGTGATTTTCTGTTAGTGTTTGATGCTCCCAGTTAGTGTGTGATTCTCTGTTAGTATGTGATGCTCACAGTTAGTGTGTGATTCTCTCTTAGTATGTGATGCTCCATTAGTGTGTGATTCTCTGTTAGTGTGTGATGCTCCCAATTAGTGTGTGATTCTCCGTTAGTGTGTGATACTCTGTTAGCGTGTGATGCTCCCAGTTAGTGTGTGATTCCCTGTTAGTGTGCGATTCCCCGTTAGTGTGTGATTCTCCGTTAGTGTGTCATGCTCACAGACAGTGTGTTATTCTCCGTTAGTGTGTGATTCTCCATTTGTGTGAGATTCTTCGTTAGTGTGTGATGCACCATTAGTGTGTTATTTTCTGTTAATGTGTGATGCTCCGAGTTATTGTGTGTTTCTCTGTTAGTTTGTGATGCTCCGTTAGTGTGTGATACTCTGATAGTGTGTGATGCTCCCAGTTAGCGTGTGATTCTACGTTAGTGTGTGATTCTTCGTTACTGTGTGATGCTCCATTAGTGTGTGTGTCTCTCTTAGTGTGTGATGCTCCCAGTTAGTGTGTGATTCTCTGATAGCGTTTGATGTTCCGTTAGTGTGTGATTCTCCCTGTTAGTTTGTGATGCTAATAGTTAGTGTGTGATTTTATGTTAGTGTGTGATTCTCCGTTAGTGTGTGATTCTCCTTTAGTGTGTGATTCTCTGCTAGTGTGTGATGCTCCCAGTTAGTGGGTGATTCTCTGTTATTGTGTGATTCTCTGTTAGTGTGTTATTCTCTCAGTTAGTGTGTGATTGTCCATTAGTGTGTGATTCGCCGTTAGTGTGTGATTCTCTGTTAGTGTGTGATGCTCACAGTTAGTGTATGATTCTCTCTTAGTGTGTGATGCTCCATTAGTGTGTGATTCTCTGTTAGTGTGTGATGTTCCATTAGTGTGTGATTCTCTGTTAGTGTGTAATTCTCCGTTAGTGTGTGATGCTCTCCGTTAGTGTCTCTTGCTCCATTAATGTGTGATTCTCCGTTCGTGTGTGATTCTCCCAGTTAGTGTGTGACTCTCCATTAGTGTGTGATTCTCTGTTAGTGTGTGATTCTCCTTTAGGTGTGATTCTCTGTTAGTGTGTGATGCTCCTAATTAGTATGTGATTCTCTGTTAGTGTGTCATGCAGCATTAGTGTGTCATGCAGCATTAGTGTGTGATTCTCTGTTAGCGTTTGATGCTCCCAGTTAGTGTGTGATTCTCTGTTAGTATGTGATGCTCCCAGTTAGTGTGTGATTCTCTCTTAGTGTGTGATGCTCCATTAGTGTGTGATTCTCTGTTAGTGTGTGATGCTCCCAGGTGGTGTGTGATTCTCAGTTAGTGTGTGATATTCTCATTTAGTGTCTGATTCTCTGTTAGTGTGTGATTCTCCGTTTGTGTGTGATTCTCCCAGTTAGTGTGTGATTCTCCATTAATGTGTGATTTTTCCTTAGTGTGTGATGCTCGTTTAGTGTGTGATTCTCTGTTAGTGTGTGATGCTCCATTAGTGTGTGATTCTCTGTTAGTGTGTGATGCTCCCAATTAGTGAGTGATTCTCCGTTAGTGTGTGATGCTCCCAGGTAGTGTGTTATTTTCCGTTACTGTGTGATTCTTCGCTAGTGTGTGATGCACCATTAGAGTGTGATTCTATGTTAGATTGTGATGCTCCCAGTTAGTGTGTGATTCCCTGATCCTGTGTGATGCTCCGTTAGTGTGTGTTACTCTGTTAGCGTGTGATGCTCCCAGTTAGTGTGTGATTCCCTGTTAGTGTGCGATTCTCCGTTAGTGTGTGATTCTCCATTTGTGTGAGATTCTTCGTTAGTGTGTGATGCACCATTAGTGTGTTATTTTCTGTTAATGTGTGATGCTCCGAGTTATTGTGTGTTTCTCTGTTAGTTTGTGATGCTCCGTTACTGTGTGATACTCTGATAGTGTGTGATACTCCCAGTTAGCGTGTGATTCTACGTTAGTGTGTGATTCTTCGTTACTGTGTGATGCTCCATTAGTGTGTGTGTCTCTCTTAGTGTGTGATGCTCCCAGTTAGTGTGTGATTCTCTGATAGTGTTTGATGTTCCGTTAGTGTGTGATTCTCCCTGTTAGTTTGTGATGCTAATCGATAGTGTGTGATTTTATGTTAGTGTGTGATTCTCCGTTAGTGTGTGATTCTCCTTTAGTGTGTGATTCTCTGCTAGTGTGTGATGCTCCCAGTTAGTGTGTGATTCTCTGTTATTGTGTGATTCTCTGTTAGTGTGTTATTCTCTCAGTTAGTGTGTGATTGTCCATTAGTGTGTGATTCGCCGTTAGTGTGTGATTCTCTGTTAGTGTGTGATGCTCACAGTTAGTGTATGATTCTCTCTTAGTGTGTGATGCTCCATTAGTGTGTGATTCTCTGTTAGTGTGTGATGCTCCATTAGTGTGTGATTCTCTGTTAGTGTCTAATTCTCCGTTAGTGTGTGATGCTCTCCGTTAGTGTGTCTTGCTCCATTAATGTGTGATTCTCCGTTCGTGTGTGATTCTCCCAGTTAGTGTGTGACTCTCCATTAGTGTGTGATTCTCTGTTAGTGTGTGATTCTCCTTTAGGTGTGATTCTCTGTTAGTGTGTGATGCTCCTAATTAGTATGTGATTCTCTGTTAGTGTGTCATGCAGCATTAGTGTGTGATTCTCTGTTAGTGTTTGATGCTCCCAGTTAGTGTGTGATTCTCTGTTAGTATGTGATGCTCCCAGTTAGTGTGTGATTCTCTCTTAGTGTGTGATGCTCCATTAGTGTGTGATTCTCTGTTAGTGTGTGATGCTCCCAGTTAGTGTGTGATTCTCTGTTAGTGTGTGATTCTCCGTTAGTTTGTGTTTCTCCCAGTTTGTGTGTGATTCTCCATTAGTGTGTGATTCTCCTTTAGTGTGTCATTCTCCGTTAGTGTGTCATGCTCCCAGGTAGTGTGTGATTCTCCGTGAGTGTGTGATTCTCCGTTTCTGTCTGATTCTTCGTTAGTGTGTGATGCAACATTTGTATGAGATTCTCTGTTAATGTGTGATGCTCCCAGTTATTGTGTCTTTCTCTGTTTCTGTGTGATTCTCCCAGTTAGTTTGTGATACTCCCAGTTAGTGTTTGATTCTCTATTAGTGTGTGATTCTCCGTTAGTGTGTGACTCTCCATTAGTGTGTGATTCTCTGTTAGTGTGTGATTCGCCGTTAGTGTGTGATTCTCCCAGTTAGTGTGTGATTCTCTATTAGTGTGTGATTCTCCGTTAGTGTGTGATTCTCCATTAGAGTGTGATTCTCTGTTAATGTGTGATGCTCCCAGTTAGTGTGTGATTCTCCGTTTGTTTGTGATTTTTCGTTAGTGTGTGATGCTCCTTTAGGTGTGATTCTCTGTTAGTGTGTGATGCTGCCAATTAGTATGTGATTCTCTGTTAGTGTGTCATGCATCATTAGTGTGTGATTTTCTGTTAGTGTTTGATGCTCCCAGTTAGTGTGTGATTCTCTGTTAGTATGTGATGCTCACAGTTAGTGTGTGATTCTCTCTTAGTATGTGATGCTCCATTAGTGTGTGATTCTCTGTTAGTGTGTGATGCTCCCAATTAGTGTGTGATTCTCCGTTAGTGTGTGATACTCTGTTAGCGTGTGATGCTCCCAGTTAGTGTGTGATTCCCTGTTAGTGTGCGATTCCCCGTTAGTGTGTGATTCTCCGTTAGTGTGTCATGCTCACAGACAGTGTGTTATTCTCCGTTAGTGTGTGATTCTCCATTTGTGTGAGATTCTTCGTTAGTGTGTGATGCACCATTAGTGTGTTATTTTCTGTTAATGTGTGATGCTCCGAGTTATTGTGTGTTTCTCTGTTAGTTTGTGATGCTCCGTTAGTGTGTGATACTCTGATAGTGTGTGATGCTCCCAGTTAGCGTGTGATTCTACGTTAGTGTGTGATTCTTCGTTACTGTGTGATGCTCCATTAGTGTGTGTGTCTCTCTTAGTGTGTGATGCTCCCAGTTAGTGTGTGATTCTCTGATAGCGTTTGATGTTCCGTTAGTGTGTGATTCTCCCTGTTAGTTTGTGATGCTAATAGTTAGTGTGTGATTTTATGTTAGTGTGTGATTCTCCGTTAGTGTGTGATTCTCCTTTAGTGTGTGATTCTCTGCTAGTGTGTGATGCTCCCAGTTAGTGGGTGATTCTCTGTTATTGTGTGATTCTCTGTTAGTGTGTTATTCTCTCAGTTAGTGTGTGATTGTCCATTAGTGTGTGATTCGCCGTTAGTGTGTGATTCTCTGTTAGCGTGTGATGCTCACAGTTAGTGTATGATTCTCTCTTAGTGTGTGATGCTCCATTAGTGTGTGATTCTCTGTTAGTGTGTGATGTTCCATTAGTGTGTGATTCTCTGTTAGTGTGTAATTCTCCGTTAGTGTGTGATGCTCTCCGTTAGTGTCTCTTGCTCCATTAATGTGTGATTCTCCGTTCGTGTGTGATTCTCCCAGTTAGTGTGTGACTCTCCATTAGTGTGTGATTCTCTGTTAGTGTGTGATTCTCCTTTAGGTGTGATTCTCTGTTAGTGTGTGATGCTCCTAATTAGTATGTGATTCTCTGTTAGTGTGTCATGCAGCATTAGTGTGTCATGCAGCATTAGTGTGTGATTCTCTGTTAGCGTTTGATGCTCCCAGTTAGTGTGTGATTCTCTGTTAGTATGTGATGCTCCCAGTTAGTGTGTGATTCTCTCTTAGTGTGTGATGCTCCATTAGTGTGTGATTCTCTGTTAGTGTGTGATGCTCCCAGTTAGTGTGTGATTCTCTGTTAGTGTGTGATGAACCGTTGGTGTGTAATGCTCCCAGTTAGTGTGTGATTCTCCATTAGTGTGTGATTTTTCATTAGTGTGTGATGCTCCTTTAGTGTTTGTTTCTCTGTTATTGTGTGATGCTCCCAATTAGTGTGTGATTCTCTGTTAGTGTGTGATGCTCCCAGTTAGTGTGTGATGCTCCGTTAGTGTGTGCTTCTCCGTTAGTGTGTGATACTCCCAGTTAGTGTGTGATTGTCCGTTAGTGTGTGATTCTTCGTTGGTGTGCGATGCTCCATTAGTGCGTCATTCTCTGTTAATGTTTAATGCTTCTAGTTAGTGTGTGATTCTCCCTGTTAGTTTGTAATGCTCCCAGTTAGTGTGTGATTCTATGTTAGTGTGTGTTTCTCCGTTAGTGTGTGATTCTCCTTTAGTGAGTGATTCTCTGTTAGTGTGTGATGCTCCCAGTTAGTGGGTGATTCTCTGTTATTGTGTGATTCTCTGTTAGTGTGTTATTCTCTCAGTTAGTGTGTGATTGTCCATTAGTGTGTGATTCGCCGTTAGTGTGTGATTCTCTGTTAGTGTGTGATGCTCACAGTTAGTGTGTGATTCTCTCTTAGTGTGTGATGCTCCATTAGTGTGTGATTCTCTTTTAGAGTGTGATGCTCCATTAGTGTGTGATTCTCTGTTAGTGTCTAATTCTCCATTAGTGTGTGATGCTCTCCGTTAGTGTGTCTTGCTCCATTAATGTGTGATTCTCCGTTCGTATGTGATTCTCCCAGTTAGTGTGTGACTCTCCATTAGTGTGTGATTCTCTGTTAGTGTGTCATTCGCCGTTAGTGTGTGATTCTCCCAGTTAGTGTGTGATTCTCTATTAGTGTGTGATTCTCCATTAGAGTGTGATTCTCTGTTAATGTGTGATGCTCCCAGTTAGTGTGTGATTCTCCGTTAGTTTGTGATTTTTCGTTAGTGTGTGATGCTCCTTTAGGTGTGATTATCTGTTAGTGTGTGATGCTCCTAATTAGTATGTGATTCTCTGTTAGTGTGTCATGCATCATTAGTGTGTGATTCTCTGTTAGTGTTTGATGCTCCCAGTTAGTGTGTGATTCTCTGTTAGTGTGTGATGATCCCAGTTAGTGTGTGATTCTCTCTTAGTGTGTGATGCTCCATTAGTGTGTGATTCTCTGTTAGTTTGTGATGCTCCTAGTTAGTGTGTGATTCTCTGTTAGTGTGTGATTCTCCGTTAGTTTGTGTTTCTCCCAGTTAGTGTGTGATTCTCCATTAGTGTGTGATTCTCTGTTTGTGTGTGATTCTCCGTTAGTGCGTGATGCTCCGTTAGTGTGTGATTCTCCGTTAGTGTGTCATGCTCCCAGGTAGTGTGTGATTCTCCCAGTTAGTGTGTGATTCTCCATTAATGTGTGATTTTTCCTTAGTGTGTGATGCTCCTTTAGTGTGTGATTCTCTGTTAGTGTGTGATGCTCCATTACTGTGTGATTCTCTGCTAGTGTGTGATGCTCCCAATTAGTGAGTGATTCTCCGTTTGTGTGTGATGCTCCCAGGTAGTGTGTTATTTTCCGTTACTGTGTGATTCTTCGTTAGTGTGTGATGCACCATTAGTGTTTGATTCTCTGTTAGTTTGTGATGCTCCCAGTTAGTGTGTGATTCCCTGATCGTGTGTGATGCTCCGTTAGTGTGTGATACTCTGTTAGCGTGTGATGCTCCCAGTTAGTGTGTGATTCTTCGTTAGTGTGTGATGCACCATTAGTGTGTTATTCTCTGTTAATGTGTGATGCTCCGAGTTAGTGGGTGATTCTCTGTTATTGTGTGATTCTCTGTTAGTGTGTTATTCTCTCAGTTAGTGTGTGATTGTCCATTAGTGTGTGATTCGCTGTTAGTGTGTGATTCTCTGTTAGTGTGTGATGCTCACAGTTAGTGTATGATTCTCTCTTAGTGTGTGATGCTCCATTAGTG
Source organism: Mobula birostris (assembly GCF_030028105.1). NCBI lineage: Eukaryota > Metazoa > Chordata > Chondrichthyes > Myliobatiformes > Myliobatidae > Mobula > Mobula birostris. The sequence goes on along the minus strand of NW_027278382.1, from coordinate 28,304 downwards.
TGTGATTCTCTGTTAGTGTGTGATGCTCCATTAGTGTGTGATTCTCTGTTAGTGTCTAATTCTCCGTTAGTGTGTGATGCTCTCCGTTAGTGTCTCTTGCTTCATTAATGTGTGATTCTCCGTTCGTGTGTGATTCTCCCAGTTAGTGTGTGACTCTCCATTAGTGTGTGATTCTCTGTTAGTGTGTGATTCTCCTTTAGGTGTGATTCTCTGTTAGTGTGTGATGCTCCTAATTAGTATGTGATTCTCTGTTAGTGTGTCATGCAGCATTAGTGTGTGATTCTCTGTTGGTGTTTGATGCTCCCAGTTAGTGTGTGATTCTCTGTTAGTATGTGATGCTCCCAGTTAGTGTGTGATTCTCTCTTAGTGTGTGATGCTCCATTAGTGTGTGATTCTCTGTTAGTGTGTGATGCTCCCAGTTAGTGTGTGATTCTCTGTTAGTGTGTGATGCACCGTTGGTGTGTAATGCTCCCAGTTAGTGTGTGATTCTCCATTAGTGTGTGATTTTTCATTAGTGTGTGATGCTCCTTTAGTGTTTGTTTCTCTGTTATTGTGTGATGCTCCCAATTAGTGTGTGATTCTCTGTTAGTGTGTGATGCTCCCAGTTAGTGTGTGATGCTCCGTTAGTGTGTGCTTCTCCGTTAGTGTGTGATGCTCCCAGTTAGTGTGTGATTGTCCGTTAGTGTGTGATTCTTCGTTGGTGTGCGATGCTCCATTAGTGCGTCATTCTCTGTTAATGTTTAATGCTTCTAGTTAGTGTGTGATGCTCCCAGTTAGTGGGTGATTCTCTGTTAGTGTGTGATGCTCCATTAGTGTGTGATTCTCTGTTAGTGTGTGATGCTCCCAGTTAGTGTGTGATGCTCCGTTAGTGTGTGCTTCTCCGTTAGTGTGTGATGCTCCCAGCTAGTGTGCGATTCTCCGTTAGTGTGTGATTTTTCGTTAGTGTGTGATACTTCCAGTTAGTCTCTGATTCTCGGTTAGTGTGTGATTCTCCGTTAGTGTGTGATTCTCCCAGTTAGTGTGTGATTCTCCGTTAGTGTGTGATTCTCTGTTACTGTGTGATGCTCCCAGTTATTGTGTGTTTCTCTGTTAGTTTGTGATGCTCCCAGTTAGTGTGTGATTCTTCGCTAATATGTGATTCTTAGTTAGTGTGTGATTATCCCAGTTAGTGTCGGATTCTCCATTAGCGTGTGATTCTCCATTAGAATGTGATTCTCTGTTATTGTGTGATGCTCCCAGTTAGTCTGTGATTCTCCGTTAGTGTCTGATATTTCGTTAGTGTGTGATGCTTCTTATGTTTGATTCTCAGTTAGTGTGTGATGCTCCCAGTTAGTGTGAGATTCTCTGTTAGTGTGTGATGCTACATTAGTGTGTGATTCTCTGCTAGTATGTGATACACCAGTCAGTGTGTGATTCTCCATTAGTGTGTGATTCTTCGTTAGTGTCTGATGCTCCATTACTGTGTGTTTCTCTGTGTGTGATGCTCCCAGTTAGTGTGTGATTCTCTGTTAGTGTGTGATGCTCCATTAGTGTGTGATTCTCCCTGTTATTGTGTGATGCTCCCAGTTAGTGTGTGATTCTCTGTTAGTGTGTGATGTTCCCAGTTAGTGTGTGATTCTAGTTAGTGTGTGATTTTTAGTTACTGTGTGATGCTCCTTTAGTGTGTGATTCTCTGTTAATGTGTGATGCTCCGTTAGTGTAATATTCTCTGTTAGTGTGTGATGCTCCCTCTTAGAATGTGATTCTCTGTTATTGTGTGATTCTCTGTTAGTGTGTTATACTCTCAGTTAGTGTGTGATTCTTGATTAGTGTGTGATTCTGCATTAGCGTGTGATTCTCTGTTAGTGTGTGATGCTCCCAGTTAGTGTGTGATTCTCTCTTAGTGTGTGATGCTCCATTAGTGTGTGATTCTCTGTTAGTGTGTGATGCCTCGTTAGTGTGTGATTCTCTGTTAGTGTGTGATGCTCCGTTATTGTGTGATTCTCTGTTAGTGTGTGATGCTCCCAATTAGTGTGTGATTCTCTGTTAGTGTGTGATGCTCCCAATTAGTGTGTGATTCTCTGTTAGTGTGTGATGCTCCCAGTTAGTGTGTGATGCTCCGTTAGTGTGTGCTTCTCCGTTAGTGTGTGATGCTCCCAGTTAGTGTGTGATTGTCCGTTAGTGTGTGATTCTTCGTTGGTGTGCGATGCTCCATTAGTGCGTCATTCTCTGTTAATGTTTAATGCTTCTAGTTAGTGTGTGATGCTCCCAGTTAGTGGGTGATTCTCTGTTAGTGTGTGATGCTCCATTAGTGTGTGATTCTCTGTTAGTGTGTGATGCTGCCAGATGGTGTGTGATTCTCAGTTAGTGTGTGATATTCTCATTTTGTGTCTGATTCTCTGTTAGTGTGTGATTCTCCGTTTGTGTGTGATTCTCCCAGTTAGTGTGTGATTCTCTGTTAGTGTGTGATGCTCCATTAGTGTGTGATTCTCTGTTAGTGTGTGATGCTCCCAGGTAGTGTGTTATTTTCCGTTACTGTGTGATTCTTCGCTAGTGTGTGATGCACCATTAGAGTGTGATTCTATGTTAGATTGTGATGCTCCCAGTTAGTGTGTGATTCCCTGATCCTGTGTGATGCTCCGTTAGTGTGTGATACTCTGTTAGCGTGTGATGCTCCCAGTTAGTGTGTGATTCCCTGTTAGTGTGCGATTCTCCGTTAGTGTGTGATTCTCCGTTAGTGTGTCATGCTCACAGACAGTGTGTTATTCTCCGTTAGTGTGTGATTCTCCATTTGTGTGAGATTCTTCGTTAGTGTGTGATGCACCATTAGTGTGTTATTTTCTGTTAATGTGTGATGCTCCGAGTTATTGTGTGTTTCTCTGTTAGTTTGTGATGCTCCGTTAGTGTGTGATACTCTGATAGTGTGTGATGCTCCCAGTTAGCGTGTGATTCTACGTTAGTGTGTGATTCTTCGTTACTGTGTGATGCTCCATTAGTGTGTGTGTCTCTCTTAGTGTGTGATGCTCCCAGTTAGTGTGTGATTCTCTGATAGTGTTTGATGTTCCGTTAGTGTGTGATTCTCCCTGTTAGTTTGTGATGCTAATAGTTAGTGTGTGATTTTATGTTAGTGTGTGATTCTCCGTTAGTGTGTGATTCTCCTTTAGTGTGTGATTCTCTGCTAGTGTGTGATTCTCCCAGTTAGTGGGTGATTCTCTGTTATTGTGTGATTCTCTGTTAGTGTGTTATTCTCTCAGTTAGTGTGTGATTGTCCATTAGTGTGTGATTCGCCGTTAGTGTGTGATTCTCTGTTAGTGTGTGATGCTCACAGTTAGTGTATGATTCTCTCTTAGTGTGTGATGCTCCATTAGTGTGTGATTCTCTGTTAGTGTGTGATGCTCCATTAGTGTGTGATTCTCTGTTAGTGTCTAATTCTCCGTTAGTGTGTGATGCTCTCCGTTAGTGTGTCTTGCTCCATTAATGTGTGATTCTCCGTTCGTGTGTGATTCTCCCAGTTAGTGTGTGACTCTCCATTAGTGTGTGATTCTCTGTTAGTGTGTGATTCTCCTTTAGGTGTGATTCTCTGTTAGTGTGTGATGCTCCTAATTAGTATGTGATTCTCTGTTAGTGTGTCATGCAGCATTAGTGTGTGATTCTCTGTTAGTGTTTGATGCTCCCAGTTAGTGTGTGATTCTCTCTTAGTGTGTGATGCTCCATTAGTGTGTGATTCTCTGTTAGTGTGTGATGCTCCCAGTTAGTGTGTGATTCTCTGTTAGTGTGTGATTCTCCGTTAGTTTGTGTTTCTCCCAGTTTGTGTGTGATTCTCCATTAGTGTGTGATTCTCCGTTAGTGTGTGATTCTCCGTTAGTGCGTGATGCTCCGTTAGTGTGTCATTCTCCGTTAGTGTGTCATGCTCCCAGGTAGTGTGTGATTCTCCGTGAGTGTGTGATTCTCCGTTTCTGTCTGATTCTTCGTTAGTGTGTGATGCAACATTTGTATGAGATTCTCTGTTAATGTGTGATGCTCCCAGTTATTGTGTCATTCTCTGTTTCTGTGTGATTCTCCCAGTTAGTTTGTGATACTCCCAGTTAGTGTTTGATTCTCTATTAGTGTGTGATTCTCCGTTAGTGTGTGACTCTCCATTAGTGTGTGATTCTCTGTTAGTGTGTGATTCGCCTTTAGTGTGTGATTCTCCCAGTTAGTGTGTGATTCTCTATTAGTGTGTCGTTCTCCGTTAGTGTGTGATTCTCCATTAGAGTGTGATTCTCTGTTAATGTGTGATGCTCCCAGTTAGTGTGTGATTCTCCGTTTGTTTGTGATTTTTCGTTAGTGTGTGATGCTCCTTTAGGTGTGATTCTCTGTTAGTGTGTGATGCTGCCAATTAGTATGTGATCCTCTGTTAGTGTGTCATGCATCATTAGTGTGTGATTTTCTGTTAGTGTTTGATGCTCCCAGTTAGTGTGTGATTCTCTGTTAGTATGTGATGCTCCCAGTTAGTGTGTGATTCTCTCTTAGTATGTGATGCTCCATTAGTGTGTGATTCTCTGTTAGTGTGTGATGCTCCCAATTAGTGTGTGATTCTCTGTTAGTGTGTGATGCTCCCAATTAGTGTGTGATTCTCTGTTAGTGTGTGATGCTCCCAGTTAGTATGTGATGCTCCGTTAGTGTGTGCTTCTCCGTTAGTGTGTGATGCTCCCAGTTAGTGTGTGATTCTCCGTTAGTGTGTGATTCTTCGTTGGTGTGTGATGCTCCATTAGTGCGTCATTCTCTGTTAATGTTTGATGCTTCTAGTTAGTGTGTGATGCTCCCAGTTAGTGGGTGATTCTCTGTTAGTGTGTGATGCTCCCAATTAGTGTGTGATTCTCAGTTAGTGTGCGATTCTCTGTTAGTGTGTGATGCTCCCAGTTAGTGTGTGATGCTCCATTAGTGTGTGCTTCTCTGTTAGTGTGTGATGCTCCCAGTTAGTGTGTGATTCTCCGTTAGTGTGTGATTTTTCGTTAGTGTGTGATACTCCCAGTTAGTCTCTGATTCTCGATTAGTGTGTGATTCTCCATTAGTGTGTGATTCTCCCAGTTAGTGTGTGATTCCCTATTATTGTGTGATTCTCCGTTAGTGTGTGATTCTCTGTTAGTGTCTGATGCTCCATTAGTGTCTGATTTTCTGTTAGTGTGTGATTGTCCGTTTGTGTGTGATTCTCTCAGTTAGTGTGTGATTCTCCATTAGCGGGTGTTTCTCCATTAGAATGTGATTCTCTGTTATTGTGTGATGCTCCCAGTTAGCCTGTGATTCTCCGTTAGTGTCCGATATTTCGTTAGTGTGTGATGCTCCTTTAGGTGTGATTCTCAGTTAGTGTGTGATGCTCCCAGTTAGTGTGAGATTCTCTGTTAGTGTGTGATGCTCCATTAGTGTGTGATTCTCTGTTAGTATGTGATAAACTAGTCAGTGTGTGATTCTCTGTTAGTGTGTGATTCTCCCAGTTAGAGTGTAATTCTCCATTAGTGTTTGCTTCTCTGTTAGTGTGTGATTCTCTGTTAGTGTGTGATGCTCCCAGGTAGTGTATTATTTTCCGTTACTGTGTGATTCTTCGTTACTGTGTGATGCACCATTAGTGTGTGATTCTCAGTTAATGTGTGATGCTCCCAGTTATTGTGTGTTTCTCTGTTAGTTTGTGATGCTCCGTTACTGAGTGATACTCTGTTAGCGTGTGATGATCCCAGTTAGTGTGTGATTCTTCGCTAATATGCGATTCTCAGTTAGTGTGTGATTCTCCGTTAGTATGTGTTTCTCTGTTAGTGTGTGTTGCTCCCAGTTAGTGTGTGATTCTGTGTTATTGTGTGATTCTCTGTTAGTGTGTTATACTCGTAGTTAGTGTGTGATTCTTGATTAGTGTGTGATTCTCCATTAGTGTGTGATTCTCTGTTAGTGTCTGATGCACCCAGTTAGTGTGTGATTCTCTCTTAGTGTGTGATGCTCCATTAGTGTGTGATTCTCTGTTAGTGTGTGATGCTCCGTTATTGTGTGATTCTCTGTTAGTGTGTGATGCTCCCAATTAGTGTGTGATTCTCTGTTAGTGTGTGATGCTCCCAGTTAGTGTGTGATGCTCCGTTAGTGTGTGATTCTTTGTTAGTGTGTGATTCTGTTGTTGTGTGTGATGCTCCATTAGTGTGTGATTCTTTGTCACTGTGTGATGCTGCCAGTTAGTGTGTGATTTTCTGTTAGTGTGTGATGATCCATTAGTGTGTGATTCTTTGTTAGTGTGTGATGCTCCCAGTTAGTGTGTGATTCTCCGTTAGTGTGTGATTCTTCGTTGGTGTGTGATGCTCCATTAGTGCGTCATTCTCTGTTAATGTTTGATGCTTCTAGTTAGTCTGTGGTGCTCCCAGTTAGTGGGTGATTCTCTGTTAGTGTGTGATGCTCCATTAGTGTGTGATTCTCTGTTAGTGTGTGATGCCCCAGTTGGTGTGTGATTCTCAGTTAGTGTGTGATACTCTCAGTTATTGTGTGATTCTCTCTTTGTGTGTGATTCTCCGTTTGTGTGTGATTCTCCCAGTTAGTGTGTGATTCTCCATTAATGTGTGATTTTTCCTTAGTGTGTGATGCTCCTTTAGTGTGTGATTCTCTGTTAGTGTGTGATTTTCCATTACTGTGTGATTCTCTGTTAGTGTGTGATGCTCCGAATTAGTGAGTGATTCTCCGTTTGTGTGTGATGCTCCCAGGTGGTGTGTTATTTTCCGTTACTGTGTAATTCTTCGTTAGTGTGTGATGCACCATTAGTGTGTGATTCTCTGTTAGTTTGTGATGCTCCCAGTTAGTGTGTGATTCCCTGATCGTGTGTGATTCTCTGTTAGTGTGTGATGCTCCCAGTTGGTGTGTGATTCTCAGTTAGTGTGTGATACTCTCAGTTAGTGTGTGATTCTCTGTTAGTGTGTGATTCTCCGTTTGTGTGTGATTCTCCCAGTTAGTGTATGATTCTCCATTAATGTGTGATTTTTCCTTAGTGTGCAATGCTCCTTTAGTGTGTGATTCTCTGTTAGTGTGTGATGCTCCATTACTGTGTGATTCTCTGTTAGTATGTGATGCTCTCAATTAGTGAGTGATTCTCCGTTTGTGTGTGATGCTCCCAGGTAGTGTGTTGTTTTCCGTTACTGTGTGATTCTTCGTTAGTGTGTGATGCACCATTAGTGTGTTATTCTCTGTTCATGTGTGATGCTCCGAGTTATTGTGTGTTTCCCTGTTAGTTTGTGATGCTCCGTTAGAGTGTGATACTCTGTTAGTGTGTGATGCTCCCAGTTAGCGTGTGATGCACCCAGTTAGTGTGTGATTCTCCGTTAGTGTGTGATTCTTCGTTTGTGTGTGATGCTCCATTAGTGTGTGTGTCTCTCTTAGTGTGTGATGCTCCAAGTTAGTGTGTGATTCTCTGATAGGGTTTGATGTTCCGTTAGTGTGTGATTCTCCCTGTTAGTTTGTGATGCTCCCAGTTAGTGTGTGATTCTCTGTTAGTGTGTGATTCTCCGTTAGTGTGTGATTCTCCTTTAGTGTGTGATTATCTGTTAGTGTGTGATGCTCCCAGTTAGTGGGTGATTCTCTGTTATTGTGTGATTCTCTGTTAGTGTGTTATTCTCTCAGTTAGTGTGTGATTGTCCATTAGTGTGTGATTCGCCATTAGTGTGTGATTCGCCGTTAGTGTGTGATTCTCTGTTAGTGTGTGATGCTCACAGTTAGTGTGTGATTCTCTCTTAGTGTGTGATGCTCCATTAGTGTGTGATTCTCTGTTAGTGTGTGATGCTCCATTAGTGTGTGATTCCCTGGAAGTGTGTGATGCAACCAGTTAGTGTCTGATTCTCCGTTAGTGTGTGATGCTCTCCGTTAGTGTGTCTTGCTCCATTAATGTGTGATTCTCCGTTCATGTGTGATTCTCCCAGTTAGTGTGTGACTCTCCATTAGTGTGTGATTCTCTGTTAGTGTGTGATTCGCCGTTAATGTGTGATTCTCCCAGTTAGTGTGTGATTCTCTATTAGTGTGTGATTCTCCGTTAGTGTGTGATTCTCCATTAGAGTGTGATTCTCTGTTAATGTGTGATGCTCCCAGTTAGTGTGTGATTCTCCGTCAGTTTGTGATTTTTCGTTAGTGTGTGATGCTCCTTTAGGAGTGATTCTCTGTTAGTGTGTGATGCTCCTAATTAGTCTGTGATTCTCTGTTAGCGTGTCATGCATCATTAGTGTGTGATACTCTGTTAGTGTGTGATGCTCCCAGTTAGCGTGTGATTCTCCGTTAGTGTGTGATTCTTCGTTAGTGTGTGATGCTCCATTAGTGTGTGTGTCTCTCTTAGTGTGTGATGCTCCCAATTAGTGTGTGATTCTCTGATAGTGTTTGATGTTCCGTTAGTGTGTGATTCTCCCTGTTAGTTTGTAATGCTCCCAGTTAGTGTGTGATTCTATGTTAGTGTGTGTTTCTCCGTTAGTGTGTGATTCTCCTTTAGTGAGTGATTCTCTGTTAGTGTGTGATGCTCCCAGTTAGTGGGTGATTCTCTGTTATTGTGTGATTCTCTGTTAGTGTGTTATTCTCTCAGTTAGTGTGTGATTGTCCATTAGTGTGTGATTCGCCGTTAGTGTGTGATTCTCTGTTAGTGTGTGATGCTCACAGTTAGTGTGTGATTCTCTCTTAGTGTGTGATGCTCCATTAGTGTGTGATTCTCTGTTAGTGTGTGATGCTCCATTAGTGTGTGATTCTCTGTTAGTGTCTAATTCTCCATTAGTGTGTGATGCTCTCCGTTAGTGTGTCTTGCTCCATTAATGTGTGATTCTCCGTTCGTATGTGATTCTCCCAGTTAGTGTGTGACTCTCCATTAGTGTGTGATTCTCTGTTAGTGTGTGATTCGCCGTTAGTGTGTGATTCTCCCAGTTAGTGTGTGATTCTCTATTAGTGTGTGATTCTCCATTAGAGTGTGATTCTCTGTTAATGTGTGATGCTCCCAGTTAGTGTGTGATTCTCCGTTAGTTTGTGATTTTTCGTTAGTGTGTGATGCTCCTTTAGGTGTGATTCTCTGTTAGTGTGTGATGCTCCTAATGAGAATCTGATTCTCTGTTAGTGTGTGATGCATCATTAGTGTGTGATTCCCTGTTAGTGTTTGATGCTCCCAGTTGGTGTGTGATTCTCAGTTAGTGTGTGATACTCTCAGTTAGTGTGTGATTCTCTGTTAGTGTGTGATTCTCTGTTTGTGTGTGATTCTCCCAGTTATTGTGTGATTCTCCATTAATGTGTGATTTTTCCTTAGTGTGTGATGCTCCTTTAGTGTGTGATTCTCTGTTAGTGTGTGATGCTCCATTAGTGTGTGATTCTCTGTTAGTGTGTGATGCTCCCGATTAGTGAGTGATTCTCCATTTGTGTGTGATGCTCCCAGGTATTGTGTTATTTTCCGTGAGTGTGTGATTCTTCGCTAGTGTGTGATGCACCATTAGAGTGTGATTCTCTGTTAGATTATGATGCTCCCAGTTAGTGTGTGATTCCCTGATCGTGTGTGATGCTCCGTTAGTGTGTGATACTCTGATAGCGTGTGATGCTCCCAGTTAGTGTGTGATTCCCTGTTAGTGTGCGATTCTCCGTTAGTGTGTGATTCTCCGTTAGTGTGTGATTCTCCATTTGTGTGTGATTCTTCGTTAGTGTGTGATGCACCATTAGTGTGTTATTCTCTGTTAATGTGTAATGCTCCGAGTTATTGTGTGTTTCTCTGTTGGTTTGTGATGCTCCGTTAGTGTGTGATACTCTGTTAGTGTGTGATTCTCCGTTTCTGTGTGATTCTTCGTTAGTGTGTGATGCAACATTTGTATGAGATTCTCTGTTAATGTGTGATGTTCCCAGTTATTGTGTCTTTCTCTGTTTCTGTGTGATTCTCCCAGTTAATTTGTGATGCTCCCAGTTAGTGTTTGATTCTCCATTAGTGTGTGATTCTCCGTTAGTGTGTGACTCTCCATTATGTGTGATTCTCTGTTAGTGTTTGATTCGCCGTTATTGTGTGATTCTCCCAGTTAGTGTGTGATTCTCTATTAGTGTGTGATTCTCCGTTAGTGTGTGATTCTCCATTAGAGTGTGATTCTCTGTTAATGTGTGATGCTCCCAGTTAGTGTGTGATTCTCCGTTTGTTTGTGATTTTTCGTTGGTGTGTGATGCTCCTTTCGGTGTGATTCTCTGTTAGTGTGTTATGCTCCCAATTAGTATGTGATTCTCTGTTAGTGTGTCATGCATCATTAGTGTGTGATTTTCTGTTAGTGTTTGATGCTCCCAGTTAGTGTGTGATTCTCTGTTAGTGTGTGATGCTCCCAGTTAGTGTGTGATTCTCTCTTAGTATGTGAAGCTCCATTAGTGTGTGATTCTCTGTTAGTGTGTGATGTTCCGTTATTGTGTGATTCTCTGTTAGTGTGCGATGCTCCCAATTAGTGTGTGATTCTCTGTTAGTGTGTGATGCTCCCAATTAGTGTGTGATTCTCTGTTAGTGTGTGATACTCCCTGTTAATGTGTGATGCTCCGTTAGTGTGTAATTCTTCGTTGGTGTGTGATGCTCCATTAGTGCATCATTCTCTGTTAATGTTTGATGCTTCTAGTTAGTGTGTGATGCTCCCAGTTAGTGGGTGATTCTCTGTTAGTGTGTGATGCTCCATTAGGGTGTGATTCTCTGTTAGTGTGTGATGCTCCCAGTTGGTGTGTGATTCTCAGTTAGTGTGTGACACTCTCAGTTAGTGTGTGATTCTCTGTTAGTGTGTGATTCTCCGTTAGTTTGTGTTTCTCCCATTTAATGTGTGATTCTCCATTAGTGTGTGATTCTCTGTTAGTGTGTGATGCTCCCAGTTAGTGTGTGATTCTTCGCTAATCTGTGATTCTCAGTTAGTGTGTGATTCTCCGTTAGTATGTGTTTCTCTGTTAGTGTGTGTTGCTCCCAGTTAGTGTGTGATTCTTCGTTAGTGTGTGATTTTTAGTTACTGTGTGATGCTCCTTTAGTGTGTGATTCTCTGTTAATGTGTGATGCTCCGTTAGTGTGAGATTCTCTGTTAGTGTGTGATGCTCCCAGTTAGTTTGTGATTCTCTGTTATTCTGTGATTCTCTGTTAGTGTGTTATACTCTCAGTTAGTGTGTGATTCTCCATCAGTGTGTGATTCTCCGTTAGCGTGTGATTCTCTGTTAGAATGTGATGCTCCCTGTTAGTGTGTGATTCTCCCTTTGTCTGTGATGCTCCATTAGTGTGTGATTCTCTGTTAGTGTGTGATGCTCCATTAGTATGTGATTCCTTGTTAGTGTGTGATGCTCCGTTAGTGTGTCTTGCTCCATTAATGTGTGATTCTCCGTTAGTGTGTGATTCTCCTTTAGAGTGTGATTCCCTGGAAGTGTGTGATGCAACCAGTTAGTGTGTGATTCTCCGTTAGTGTGTGATTTTTCGTTAGTGTGTGATGCTCCATTAATCTGTGATTCTCTGTTAGTGTGTGATGCTCCCAATTAGTGTGTGATTCTCTGTTAGTGTGTGATTCTCTGTTAGTGTGTGATGCTCCCAGTTAGTGTGTTATTCTCCGTTAGTGTGTGATTTTTCGTTAGTGTGTGATACTCCCAGTTAGTCTCTGATTCTCGGATAGTGTGTGATTCTCCGTTAGTGTGTGATTCTCCCAGTTAGTGTGTGATTCTCTATTATTGTGTGATTCTCCTTTAGTGTGTGATTCTCTGTTAGTGTGTGATGCTCCCAGTTAGTGTGTCATTCTCTGTTAGTGTGTGATGCTCCATTAATGTGTTATTCTCTGTTAGTGTGTGATGCTCCCAGTTAGTGTGTGTTTCTCTGTTAGTTTGTGATGCTCCGTTAGAGTGTGATACTCTGTTAGTGTGTGATGCTCCCAGTTAGCGTGTGATGCACCCAGTTAATGTGTGATTCTCCATTAGTGTGTGATTCTTCGTTAGTGTGTGATGCTCCATTAGTGTCTGTGTCTCTCTTAGTGTGTGATGCTCCCAGTTAGTGTGTGATTCTCTGATAGTGTTTGAAGTTCCGTTAGTGTGTGATTCTCCCTGTTAGTTTGTGATGCTCCCAGTTAGTGTGTGATTCTATGTTAGTGTGTTATTCTCTCAGTTAGTGTGTGATTCTTGATTAGTGTGTGATGCTCCCAGTTAGTCTGTGATTCTCTCTTAGTATGTGATGCTCCATTAGTGTGTGATTCTCTGTTAGTGTGTGATGTTCCATTATTGTGTGATTCTCTGTTCGTGTGTGATGCTCCCAATTAGTGTGTGATTCTCTGTTAGTGTGTGATGCTCCCAATTAGTGTGTGATTCTCTGTTAGTGTGTGATGCTCCCAGTTAATGTGTGATGCTCCGTTAGTGTGTAATTCTTCGTTGGTGTGTGATGCTCCATTAGTGCGTCATTCTCTGTTAATGTTTGATGCTTCTAGTTAGTGTGTGATGCTCCCAGTTAGTGGGTGATTCTCTGTTAGTGTGTGATGCTCCATTAGGGTGTGATTCTCTGTTAGTGTGTGATGCTCCCAGTTAGTGTGTGATTCTCTGTTAGTGTGTGATTCTCCGTGTTTGTGTTTCTCCCATTTAATGTGTGATTCTCCATTAGTGTGTGATTCTCTGTTAGTGTGTGATGCTCCCAGTTAGTGTGTGATTCTTCGCTAATCTGTGATTCTCAGTTAGTGTGTGATTCTTCGTTAGTGTGTGATTTTTAGTTACTGTGTGATGCTCCTTTAGTGTGTGATTCTCTGTTAATGTGTGATGCTCCGTTAGTGTGAGATTCTCTGTTAGTGTGTGATGCTCCCAGTTAGTTTGTGATTCTCTGTTATTCTGTGATTCTCTGTTAGTGTGTTATACTCTCAGTTAGTGTGTGATTCTCCATCAGTGTGTGATTCTCCGTTAGCGTGTGATTCTCTGTTAGTATGAGATGCTCCCTGTTAGTGTGTGATTCTCCCTTTGTCTGTGATGCTCCATTAGTGTGTAATTCTCTGTTAGTGTGTGATGCTCCATTAGTGTGTGATTCCTTCTTAGTGTGTGATGCTCCGTTAGTGTGTCTTGCTCCATTAATGTGTGATTCTCCGTTAGTGTGTGATTCTCCTTTAGAGTGTGATTCCCTGTAAGTGTGTGATGCTACCAGTTAGTGTGTGATTCTCCGTTAGTGTGTGATTTTTCGTTAGTGTGTGATGCTCCATTAATCTGTGATTCTCTGTTAGTGTGTGATGCTCCCAATTAGTGTGTGATTCTCTGTTAGTGTGTGATTCTCTGTTAGTGTGTGATGCTCCCAGTTAGTGTGTTATTCTCCGTCAGTGTGTGATTTTTCGTTAGTGTGTGATACTCCCAGTTAGTCTCTGATTCTCGGTTAGTGTGTGATTCTCCGTTAGTGTGTGATTCTCCCAGTTAGTGTGTGATTCTCTATTATTGTGTGATTCTCCTTTAGTGTGTGATTCTCTGTTAGTGTGTGATGCTCCCAGTTAGTGTGTCATTCTCTGTTAGTGTGTGATGCTCCCAGTTAGTGTGTGATTCTCCCTTAGTGTGTGATACTCCCAGTTTGTGTGTGATTTTTTGTTAGTGTGTGATTGTCCGTTTGTGTGTGATTCTCTCAGTTAGTGTGTGATTCTCCATTAGCGGGTGATTCTCCATTAGAATGTGATTGTCTGTTATTGTGTGATGCTCCCAGTTAGTCTGTGATTCTCCGTTAGTGTCTGATATTTCGTTAGTTTGTGATGCTCCTTTAGGTGTGATTCTCAGTTAGTGTGTGATGCTCCCAGTTAGTGTGAGATTCTCTGTTAGTGTGTGATGCTCCATTAGTGTGTGATTCTCTGTTAGTATGTGATACACCAGTCAGTGTGTGATTCTCTGTTAGTGTGTTATTCTCCCAGTTAGAGTGTAATTCTCCATTAGTGTTTGCTTCTCTGTTAGTGTGTGATTCTCTGTAAGTGTGTGATGCTCCCAGGTAGTGTATTATTTTCCGTTACTGTGTGATTCTTCGTTACTGTGTGATGCACCATTAGTGTGTGATTCTCAGTTAATGTGTGATGCTCCCAGTTATTGTGTGTTTCTCTGTTAGTTTGTGATGCTCCGTTAGAGTGTGATACTCTGTTAGCGTGTGATGCTCCCAGTTAGTGTGTGATTCTCCGTTAGTGTGTGATTCTTCGTTAGTGTCTGATGCTCCATTACAGTGTGTTTCTCTGTGTGTGATGCTCCCAGTTAGTGTGTGATACTCTGTTAGTGTGTGATGCTCCATTAGTGTGTGATTCTCCCTGTTAGAGTGTGATGCTCCCAGTTAGTGTGTGATTTTTCGCTAATATGTGATTCTCAGTTAGTGTGTGATTCTCCGTTAGTATGTGTTTCTCTGTTAGTGAGTGTTGCTCCCAGTTAGTGTGTGATTCTTAGTTAGTGTGTGATTTTTAGTTACTGTGTGATGCTCCTTTAGTGTGTGATTCTCTGTTTATGTGTGACGCTCCGTTAGTGTAATATTCTCTGTTAGTGTGTGATGCTCCCAGTTAGTGTGTGATTCTCTCTTAGTGTGTGATGCTCCATTAGTGTGTGATTCTCTGTTAGTGTGTGATGCTGCATTATTGTGTGATTCTCTGTTAGTGTGTGATGCTCCCAATTAGTGTGTGATACTCTCATAGTGTGTGATGCTCCCAGTTAGTGTGTGATGCTCCGTTAGTGTGTGCTTCTCCGTTAGTGTGTGATGCTCCCAGTTAGTGTGTGATTCTCCGTTACTTTGTGATTCTACGTTGGTGTGTGATGCTCCATTAGTGCGTCATTCTCTGTTAATGTTTGATGCTTCTAGTTAGTGTGTGATGCTCCCAGTTAGTGGGTGATTCTCTGTTAGTGTGTGATGCTCCATTAGTGTGTGATTCTCTGTTAGTGTGTGATGCTCCCAGTTGGTGTGTGATTCTCAGTTAGTGTGTGATACTCTCAGTTAGTGTGTGATTCTCTGTTAGTGTGTGATTCTCCGTTTGTGTGTGATTCTCCCAGTTAGTGTGTGATTCTCCATTAATGTGTGATTTTTCCTTAGTGTGTGATGCTCCTTTAGTGTGTGATTCTCTGTTAGTGTGTGATGCTCCATTACTGTGTGATTCTCTGTTAGTGTGTGATGCTCCCAATTAATGAGTGATTCTCCGTTTGTGTGTGATGCTCCCAGGTAGTGTGTTATTTTCCGTTACTGTGTGATTCTTCGTTAGTGTGTGATGCACCATTAGTGTGTGATTCTCTGTTAGTTTGTGATGCTCCCAGTTAGTGTGTGATTCCCTGATCGTGTGTAATGCTCCGTTAGTGTGTGATACTCTGTTATCGTGTGATTCTCCCAGTTAGTGTGTGATTCTCCGTTAGTGTGTGATTCTCCGTTAGTGCGTGATGTTCTGTTAGTGCGTGATGCTCTGTTAGTGTGTGATTCTCCATTAGTGTGTCATGCTCACAGATAGTGTGTTATTCTCCGTTAGTGTGTGATTCTCTGTTTGGGTGTGATTCATCGTTAGTGTGTGATGCACCATTAGTGTGTTATTCTCTGTTAATGTGTGATGCTCCGAGTTATTGTGTGTTTCTCTGTTAGTTTGTGATGCTCCGTTAGAGTGTGATACTCTGTTAGTGTGTGATGCTCCCAGTTTGCGTGTGATGCACCCAGTTAGTGTGTGATTCTCCGTTAGTGTGTGATTCTTCGTTAGTGTGTGATGCTCCATTAGTGTGTTTGTCTCTCTTAGTGTGTGATGCTCCCAGTTAGTGTGTGATTCTCTGATAGTGTTTGATGTTCCGTTAGTGTGAGATTCTCCCTGTTAGTTTGTGATGCTCCCAGTTAGTGTGTGATTCTATGTTAGTGTGTTATTCTCCGTTAATGTGTGATTCTCCTTTAGTGTGTGATTCTCTGTTAGTGTGTGATGCTCCCAGTTAGTGGGTGATTCTCTGTGATTCTCTGTTAGTGTGTTATTCTCTCAGTTAGTGTGTGATAGTCCATTAGTGTGTGATGCTCCGTTAGTGTGTAATTCTCCGTTAGTGTGTCATGCTCCCAGGTAGTGTGTGATTCTCCGTTAGTGTGTCATGCTCCCAGGTAGTGTGTGATTCTCCGTTAGTGTGTCATGCACCCAGGTAGTGTGTCATTCTCCATTAGTGTGTGGTTCTCCGTTTCTGTGTGATTCTTCGTTAGTGTGTGATGCAACATTTGTATGAGATTCTCTGTTAACGTGTGATGCTCCAGTTATTGTGTGTTTCTCTGTTTGTGTGTGATTCTCCCAATTAGTGTGTGATGCTCCCAGTTGGTGTTTGATTCTCCATTAGTGTGTGATTCTCCGTTAGTGTGTGATGCTCCATTAATTTGTGAATCTCCAGTAGAGTGTGGATTCTCTGTTAGTGTTTGATGCTCCCAGTTAGTGTGTGAATCTCCGTTAGTGTGTTATTTTTCGTTAGTGTGTGATGCTCCTTTAGGTGTGATTCTCTGTTAGTGTGTGATGCTCCCAGTTAGTGTGTGATTCTCTGTTAGTGTCTGTTGGTCCATTAGTGTGTGATTCGCTGTTAGTGTTTGATGCTCCCAGTTAGTGTGTGATTCCCTGTTAGTGTGTGATAATCCCAGATTGTATCGGATTCTCTGTTAGTGTGTGATTCTCCGTTAGTGTGTGATTCTCCCAGTTAGTGTATGATTCTCTATTACTGTGTGATTCTCCGTTAGTGTGTGATGCTCCCAGTTAGTGTGTCATTCTCTCTTAGTGTGTGTTGCTCCATTAGTGTCTGATTCTTTAATAGTGTGTGATGCTCCCATTTAGTGTGTGATGCTCCCAGTTAGTGTATGATTCTCCCTTAGTGTGTGATACTCTCAGTTAGTGTGTGATACTCCATTAGCGGGTGATTCTCCATTAGAATGTGATTCTCTGTTATTGTGTTGTGCTCCCAGTTAGTCTGTGATTTTCCGTTAGTGTCTGATATTTCGTTAGTGTGTGATGCTCCTTTAGGTGTGATTCTCAGTTAGTGTGTGATGGTCCCAGTCAGTGTGTGATTCTCTGTTAGTGTGTGATTCTCCCAGTTAGTGTGTAATTCTCCATTAGTGTTTGATTCTCTGTTAGTGTGTGATGCTCCAACTTAGTTTGTGATTCTCTGTTATTGTGTGATTCTCTGTTAGTGTGTTATACTCTCAGTTAGTGTGTGATTCTCGATTAGTGTGTGATTCTCCATTAGCGTGTGATTCTCTGTTAGTGTGTGATGCTCCCAGTTAGTGTGTGATTCTCTCTTAGTGTGTGATGCCTCGTTAGTGTGTGATTCTCTGTTAGTGTGTAATGCTCCTTTAGGTGTGATTCTTTGTTAGTGTGTGATGCTCCCAATTAGTATGTGATTCTCTGTTAGTGTGTCATGCTCCATTAGTGTGTGATTCTCCGTTAGTGTGTGATGCTCCCAGTTGGTGTGTGATTCTCTGTTAGTGTGTGATTCTCCCATGTTGTGCGTGATGCTCCCAGTTGGTGTTTGATTCTCCATTAGTGTGTGATTCTCCGTTAGTGTGTGAATCTCCATTAGAGTGTGATTCTCTGTTAGTGTTTGCTGCTCCCAGTTAGTGTGTGAATCTCCGTTAGTGTGTTATTTTTCGTTAGTGTGTGATGCTCCTTTAGGTGTGATTCTCTGTTAGTGTGTGATGCTCCCAGTTAGTGTGTGATTCTCTGTTAGTGTGTGTTGGTCCATTAGTGTGTGATTCGCTGTTAGTGTTTGATGCTCACAGTCAGTGTGTGATTCTCTGTTAGTGTGTGATTCTCCGTTAGTTTGTGATTCTCCCAGTTAGTGTGTGATTCTCCGTTAGCGTGTGATGCTCCCAGTTAGTGTGTGATTCTCTGTTAGTGTGTGTTGGTCCATTAGTGTGTGATTCACTGTTAGTGTTTGATGCACCCAGTTAGTGTGTGATTCCCTGTTAGTGTGTGATACTCCCAGATTGTCTCGGATTCTCTGTTAGTGTGTGATTCTCCGTTAGTGTGTGATTCTCCCAGTTAGTGTGTGATTCTCTATTACTGTGTGATTCTCCGTTAGTGTGTGATGCTCCCAGTTAGTGTGTCATTCTCTCTTAGTGTGTGTTGCTCCATTAGTGTCTGATTCTTTATTAGTGTGTGATGCTCCCAGTTAGTGTGTGATGCTCCCAGTTAGTGTGTGATTCTCCCTTAGTGTGTGATACTCCCAGTTAGTGTGTGGTTTTCCGTTAGTGTGTGATTGTCCGTTTGTGTGTGATTCCCCCAGTTAGTGTGTGATTCTCCATTGTTGTGTGATTCTCCGGTAGTGTGTGATTCGCTGTTAGTGTGTGATGCTCCAGTTAGTGTGTGATTCTCTATTAGTGTGTGACTCTCCCAGTTAGTGTGTGATACTCCATTAGTGGGTGATTCTCCATTAGAATGTGATCCTCTGTTATTGTGTGATTCTCCCAGTTAGTGTGCGATTCTCTATTAGTGAGTGATTCTCCGTTAGTGTGTGATTCTCCATTAGAGTGTGATTCTCTATTAATGTGTGATGCTCCCAGCTAGTGTGTGATTCTCCGTTACTGTGTGATTTTTCGGTAGTGTGTAATGCTCCTTTAGGTGTGATTCTCTGTTAGTGTGTTATGCTCCCAATTAGTATGTGATTCTCTGTTAGTGTGTCATGCTCCATTAGTGTGTGATTCTCCGTTAGTGTGTGATGCTCCCAGTTAGTGTGTAATTCTCTGTTAGTGTATGATGCTCCATTAGTGTGTGATTCTCTGTTAGTGTGTGATGCTCCCAGTTAGTGTATGATTCTCTGTTAGTTAGTGATGCTCCCAGTCAATGTGTGATTCTCTGTTAGTGTGTGATTCTCCGTTAGTTTGTGTTTCTCCCAGTTAGTGTGTGATTCTCCATTAGTGTGTAATTCTCCGTTAGTGTGTGATTCTCCATTAGTGCGTGATGCTCCGTTAGTGTGTAATTCTCCGTTAGTGTGTCATGCTCCCAGGTAGTGTGTGATTCTCCGTTAGTGTGTCATGCTCCCAGGTAGTGTGTGATTCTCCGTTAGTGTGTCATGCACCCAGGTAGTGTGTGATTCTCCGTTAGTGTGTGGTTCTCCGTTTCTGTGTGATTCTTCGTTAGTGTGTGATGCAACATTTGTATGAGATTCTCTGTTAATGTGTGATGCTCCAGTTAGTGTGTGATTCTCTATTAGTGTGTGACTCTCCCAGTTAGTGTGTGATACTCCATTAGTGGGTGATTCTCCATTAGAATGTGATCCTCTGTTATTGTGTGATTCTCCCAGTTAGTGTGCGATTCTCTATTAGTGAGTGATTCTCCGTTAGTGTGTGATTCTCCATTAGAGTGTGATTATTAATGTGTGATGCTCCCAGTTAGTGTGTGATTCTCCGTTACTGTGTGATTTTTCGGTAGTGTGTAATGCTCCTTTAGGTGTGATTCTCTGTTAGTGTGTTATGCTCCCAATTAGTATGTGATTCTCTGTTAGTGTGTCATGCTCCATTAGTGTGTGATTCTCCGTTAGTGTGTGATGCTCCCAGTTAGTGTGTAATTCTCTGTTAGTGTATGATGCTCCATTAGTGTGTGATTCTCTGTTAGTGTGTGATGCTCCCAGTTAGTGTGTGATTCTCTGTTAGTTTGTGATGCTCCCAGTCAATGTGTGATTCTCTGTTAGTGTGTGATTCTCCGTTAGTTTGTGTTTCTCCCAGTTAGTGTGTGATTCTCCATTAGTGTGTAATTCTCCGTTAGTGTGTGATTCTCCATTAGTGCGTGATGCTCCGTTAGTGTGTAATTCTCCGTTAGTGTGTCATGCTCCCAGGTAGTGTGTGATTCTCCGTTAGTGTGTCATGCTCCCAGGTAGTGTGTGATTCTCCGTTAGTGTGTCATGCACCCAGGTAGTGTGTGATTCTCCGTTAGTGTGTGGTTCTCCGTTTCTGTGTGATTCTTCGTTAGTGTGTGATGCAACATTTGTATGAGATTCTCTGTTAATGTGTGATGCTCCAGTTAGTGTGTGATTCTCTGTTAGTGTATGATGCTCCATTAGTGTGTGATTCTCTGTTAGTGTGTGATGCTCCCAGTTAGTGTGTGATTCTCTGTTAGTTTGTGATGCTCCCAGTCAGTGTGTGATTCTCTGTTAGTGTGTGTTTCTCCGTTAGTTTGTGTTTCTCCCAGTTAGTGTGTGATTCTCCATTAGTGTGTAATTCTCCGTTAGTGTGTGATTCTCCATTAGTGCGTGATGCTCCGTTAGTGTGTAATTCTCCGTTAGTGTGTCATGCTCCCAGGTAGTGTGTGATTCTCCGTTAGTGTGTCATGCTCCCAGGTAGTGTGTGATTCTCCGTTAGTGTTTCATGCACCCAGGTAGTGTGTCATTCTCCGTTAGTGTGTGGTTCTCCGTTTCTGTGTGATTCTTCGTTAGTGTGTGATGCAACATTTGTATGAGATTCTCTGTTAACGTGTGATGCTCCAGTTATTGTGTGTTTCTCTGTTTGTGTGTGATTCTCCCAATTAGTGTGTGATGCTCCCAGTTGGTGTTTGATTCTCCATTAGTGTGTGATTCTCCGTTAGTGTGTGATGCTCCATTAATTTGTGATTCTCTGTTAGTGTGTGAATCTCCAGCAGAGTGTGGATTCTCTGTTAGTGTTTGATGCTCCCAGTTAGTGTGTGAATCTCCGTTATTGTGTTATTTTTCGTTAGTGTGTGATGCTCCTTTAGGTGTGATTCTCTGTTAGTGTGTGATGCTCCCAGTTAGTGTGTGATTCTCTGTTAGTGTGTGTTGGTCCATTAGTGTGTGATTCGCTGTTAGTGTTTGATGCCTCCAGTTAGTGTGTGATTCCCTGTTAGTGTGTGATAATCCCAGATTGTATCGGATTCTCTGTTAGTGTGTGATTCTCCGTTAGTGTGTGATTCTCCCAGTTAGTGTATGATTCTCTATTACTGTGTGATTCTCCGTTAGTGTGTGCTGCTCCCAGTTAGTATGTCATTCTCTCTTAGTGTGTGTTGCTCCATTAGTGTCTGATTCTTTATTAGTGTGTGATGCTCCCAGTTAGTGTGTGATGCTCCCAGTTAGTGTGTGATTCTCCCTTAGTGTGTGATACTCTCAGTTAGTGTGTGATACTCCATTAGCGGGTGATTCTCCATTAGAATGTGATTCTCTGTTATTGTGTTGTGCTCCCAGTTAGTCTGTGATTTTCCGTTAGTGTCTTATATTTCGTTAGTGTGTGATGCTCCTTTAGGTGTGATTCTCTGTTAGTGTGTGATTCTCCCAGTTAGTGTGTAATTCTCCATTAGTGTTTGATTCTCTGTTAGTGTGTGATTCTCTGTTAGTGTGTGATGCTCCCAGGAAGTGTATTAATTTCCGTTACTGTGTGATTCTTCGTTATTGTGTGATGCACCATTAGTGTGTGATTCTCAGTTAATGTGTGATGCTCCGTTAGTGTAATATTCTCTGTTAGTGTGTGATGCTCCCACTTAGTTTGTGATTCTCTGTTATTGTGTGATTCTCTGTTAGTGAGTTATACTCTCAGTTAGTGTGTGATTCTTGATTAGTGTGTGATTCTGCATTAGCGTGTGATTCTCTGTTAGTGTGTGATGCTCCCAGTTAGTGTGTGATTCTCTGTTAGTGTGTGATGCTCCCAGTTAGTGTGTGATTCTCTGTTAGTGTATGATGCTCCCAGTTAGTGTGTGATGCTCCGTTAGTGTGTGATGCTCCGTTAGTGTGTGATGCTCCGTTAGTGTGTGATACACCCAGTTAGTGTGTGATTCTCCGTTAGTGTGTGATTCTTCGTTGTTGTGTGATGCTCCATTAGTGCGTCATTCTCTGTTAATGTTTGATGCTTCTAGTTAGTGTGTGATGCTCCCAGTTAGTGGGTGATTCTCTGTTAGTGTGTGATGCTCCATTAGTGTGTTATTCTCTGTTAGTGTGTGATGCTCCCAGTTGGTTTGTGATTCTCAGTTAGTGTGTGATACTCTCAGTTAGTGTGTGATTCTCTGTTAGTATGTGATGCTCCCAGTTAGTGTGTGATTCTTCACTACTATGTGATTCTCTGTTAGTGTGTGATTCTCCCAGTTAGTGTGTGATTCTCCATTAGCAGGTGATTCTCCATTAGAATGTGATTCTCTGTTATTGTGGATGCTCCCAGTTAGTCTGTGATTCTCCATTAGTGTCTGATATTTCGTTAGTGTGTGATGCTCCTTTAGGTGTGATTCTCAGTTAGTGTGTGATGCTCCCAGTTAGTGTGAGATTCTCTGTTAGTGTGTGATGCTACATTAGTGTGTGATTCTCTGCTAGTATGTGATACACCAGTCACTGTGTGATTCTCTGTTAGTGTGTGATTCTCCCAGTTAGTGTGTAATTCTCCATTATTGTTTGATTCTCTGTTAGTGTGTGATGCTCCCAGGAAGTGTATTAATTTCCGTTACTGTGTGATTCTTCGTTATTGTGTGATGCACCATTAGTGTGTGATTCTCAGTTAATGTGTGATGCTCCGTTAGTGTAATATTCTCTGTTAGTGTGTGATGCTCCCACTTAGTTTGTGATTCTCTGTTATTGTGTGATTCTCTGTTAGTGAATTATACTCTCAGTTAGTGTGTGATTCTTGATTAGTGTGTGAATCTGCATTAGCGTGTGATTCTCTGTTGGTGTGTGATGCTCCCAGTTAGTGTGTGATTCTCTCTTAGTGTGTGATGCCTCGTTAGTATGTGATTCTCTGTTAGTGTGTGATGCTCCGTTATTGTGTGATTCTCTGTTAGTGTGTGATGCTCCCAATTAGTGTGTGATTCTCTGTTAGTGTGTGATGCTCCCAGTTACTGTGTGATGCTCCGTTAGTGTGTGCTTCTCCGTTAGTGTGTGATGCTCCCGGTTAGTGTGTGATTCTCCGTTAGTGTGTGATTCTTCGTTGGTGTGTGATGCTCCATTACTGCGTCATTCTCTGTTAATGTTTGATGCTTCTAGTTAGTGTGTGATGCTCCCAGTTAGTGGGTGATTCTCTGTTAGTGTGTGATGCTCCATTAGTGTGTGATTCCCTGTTAGTGTGTGATAATCCCAGATTGTATCGGATTCTCTGTTAGTGTGTGATTCTCCGTTAGTGTGTGATTCTCCCAGTTAGTGTATGATTCTCTATTACTGTGTGATTCTCCGTTAGTGTGTGCTGCTCCCAGTTAGTATGTCATTCTCTCTTAGTGTGTGTTGCTCCATTAGTGTCTGATTCTTTATTAGTGTGTGATGCTCCCAGTTAGTGTGTGATGCTCCCAGTTAGTGTGTGATTCTCCCTTAGTGTGTGATACTCTCAGTTAGTGTGTGATACTCCATTAGCAGGTGATTCTCCATTAGAATGTGATTCTCTGTTATTGTGTTGTGCTCCCAGTTAGTCTGTGATTTTCCGTTAGTGTCTTATATTTCGTTAGTGTGTGATGCTCCTTTAGGTGTGATTCTCTGTTAGTGTGTGATTCTCCCAGTTAGTGTGTAATTCTCCATTAGTGTTTGATTCTCTGTTAGTGTGTGATGCTCCAACTTAGTTTGTGATTCTCTGTTATTGTGTGATTCTCTGTTAGTGTGTTATACTCTCAGTTAGTGTGTGATTCTCGATTAGTGTGTGATTCTCCATTAGGGTGTGATTCTCCGTTAGTGTGTGATGCTCCCAGTTAGTGTGTGATTCTCTCTTAGTGTGTGATGCCTCGTTAGTGTGTGATTCTCTGTTAGTGTGTAATGCTGCTTTAGGTGTGATTCTTTGTTAGTGTGTGATGCTCCCAATTAGTATGTGATTCTCTGTTAGTGTGTCATGCTCCATTAGTGTGTGATTCTCCGTTAGTGTGTGATGCTCCCAGTTGGTGTGTGATTCTCTGTTAGTGTGTGATTCTCCCATGTTGTGCGTGATGCTCCCAGTTGGTGTTTGATTCTCCATTAGTGTGTGATTCTCCGTTAGTGTGTGAATCTCCATTAGAGTGTGATTCTCTGTTAGTGTTTGCTGCTCCCAGTTAGTGTGTGAATCTCCGTTAGTGTGTTATTTTTCGTTAGTGTGTGATGCTCCTTTAGGTGTGATTCTCTGTTAGTGTGTGATGCTCCCAGTTAGTGTGTGATTCTCTGTTAGTGTGTGTTGGTCCATTAGTGTGTGATTCGCTGTTAGTGTTTGATGCTCACAGTCAGTGTGTGATTCTCTGTTAGTGTGTGATTCTCCGTTAGTTTGTGATTCTCCCAGTTAGTGTGTGATTCTCCGTTAGCGTGTGATGCTCCCAGTTAGTGTGTGATTCTCTGTTAGTGTGTGTTGGTCCATTAGTGTGTGATTCACTGTTAGTGTTTGATGCACCCAGTTAGTGTGTGATTCCCTGTTAGTGTGTGATACTCCCAGATTGTCTCGGATTCTCTGTTAGTGTGTGATTCTCCGTTAGTGTGTGATTCTCCCAGTTAGTGTGTGATTCTCTATTACTGTGTGATTCTCCGTTAGTGTGTGATGCTCCCAGTTAGTGTGTCATTCTCTCTTAGTGTGTGTTGCTCCATTAGTGTCTGATTCTTTATTAGTGTGTGATGCTCCCAGTTAGTGTGTGATGCTCCCAGTTAGTGTGTGATTCTCCCTTAGTGTGTGATACTCCCAGTTAGTGTGTGGTTTTCCGTTAGTGTGTGATTGTCCGTTTGTGTGTGATTCCCCCAGTTAGTGTGTGATTCTCCATTGTTGTGTGATTCTCCGGTAGTGTGTGATTCGCTGTTAGTGTGTGATGCTCCAGTTAGTGTGTGATTCTCTATTAGTGTGTGACTCTCCCAGTTAGTGTGTGATACTCCATTAGTGGGTGATTCTCCATTAGAATGTGATCCTCTGTTATTGTGTGATTCTCCCAGTTAGTGTGCGATTCTCTATTAGTGAGTGATTCTCCGTTAGTGTGTGATTCTCCATTAAAGTGTGATTCTCTATTAATGTGTGATGCTCCCAGCTAGTGTGTGATTCTCCGTTACTATGTGATTTTTCGGTAGTGTGTAATGCTCCTTTAGGTGTGATTCTCTGTTAGTGTGTTATGCTCCCAATTAGTATGTGATTCTCTGTTAGTGTGTCATGCTCCATTAGTGTGTGATTCTCCGTTAGTGTGTGATGCTCCCAGTTAGTGTGTAATTCTCTGTTAGTGTATGATGCTCCATTAGTGTGTGATTCTCTGTTAGTGTGTGATGCTCCAAGTTAGTGTATGATTCTCTGTTAGTTTGTGATGCTCCCAGTCAATGTGTGATTCTCTGTTAGTGTGTGATTCTCCGTTAGTTTGTGTTTCTCCCAGTTAGTGTGTGATTCTCCATTAGTGTGTAATTCTCCGTTAGTGTGTGATTCTCCATTAGTGCGTGATGCTCCGTTAGTGTGTAATTCTCCGTTAGTGTGTCATGCTCCCAGGTAGTGTGTGATTCTCCGTTAGTGTGTCATGCTCCCAGGTAGTGTGTGATTCTCCGTTAGTGTGTCATGCACCCAGGTAGTGTGTGATTCTCCGTTAGTGTGTGGTTCTCCGTTTCTGTGTGATTCTTCGTTAGTGTGTGATGCAACATTTGTATGAGATTCTCTGTTAATGTGTGATGCTCCAGTTAGTGTGTGATTCTCTGTTATTGTGTGATTCTCCCAGTTAGTGTGCGATTCTCTATTAGTGAGTGATTCTCCGTTAGTGTGTGATTCTCCATTAGAGTGTGATTATTAATGTGTGATGCTCCCAGTTAGTGTGTGATTCTCCGTTACTGTGTGATTTTTCGGTAGTGTGTAATGCTCCTTTAGGTGTGATTCTCTGTTAGTGTGTTATGCTCCCAATTAGTATGTGATTCTCTGTTAGTGTGTCATGCTCCATTAGTGTGTGATTCTCCGTTAGTGTGTGATGCTCCCAGTTAGTGTGTGATTCTCCCTTAGTGTGTGATACTCTCAGTTAGTGTGTGATACTCCATTAGCGGGTGATTCTCCATTAGAATGTGATTCTCTGTTATTGTGTTGTGCTCCCAGTTAGTCTGTGATTTTCCGTTAGTGTCTTATATTTCGTTAGTGTGTGATGCTCCTTTAGGTGTGATTCTCTGTTAGTGTGTGATTCTCCCAGTTTGTGTGTAATTCTCCATTAGTGTTTCATTCTCTGTTAGTGTGTGATTCTCTGTTAGTGTGTGATGCTCCCAGGAAGTGTATTAATTTCCTTTACTGTGTGATTCTTCGTTATTGTGTGATGCACCATTAGTGTGTGATTCTCAGTTAATGTGTGATGCTCCGTTAGTGTAATATTCTCTGTTAGTGTGTGATGCTCCCACTTAGTTTGTGATTCTCTGTTATTGTGTGATTCTCTGTTAGTGAGTTATACTCTCAGTTAGTGTGTGATTCTTGATTAGTGTGTGATTCTGCATTAGCGTGTGATTCTCTGTTAGTGTGTGATGCTCCCAGTTAGTGTGTGATTCTCTCTTAGTGTGTGATGCCTCGTTAGTATGTGATTCTCTGTTAGTGTGTCATGCTCCGTTATTGTGTGATTCTCTGTTAGTGTGTGATGCTCCCAATTAGTGTGTGATTCTCTGTTAGTGTATGATGCTCCCAGTTAGTGTGTGATGCTCCGTTAGTGTGTGATGCTCCGTTAGTGTGTGATGCTCCGTTAGTGTGTGATACACCCAGTTAGTGTGTGATTCTCCGTTAGTGTGTGATTCTTCGTTGGTGTGTGATGCTCCATTAGTGCGTCATTCTCTGTTAATGTTTGATGCTTCTAGTTAGTGTGTGATGCTCCCAGTTAGTGGGTGATTCTCTGTTAGTGTGTGATGCTCTATTAGTGTGTTATTCTCTGTTAGTGTGTGATGCTCCCAGTTGGTTTGTGATTCTCAGTTAGTGTGTGATACTCTCAGTTAGTGTGTGATTCTCTGTTAGTATGTGATGCTCCCAGTTAGTGTGTGATTCTTCACTACTATGTGATTCTCTGTTAGTGTGTGATTCTCCCAGTTAGTGTGTGATTCTCCATTAGCAGGTGATTCTCCATTAGAATGTGATTCTCTGTTATTGTGGATGCTCCCAGTTAGTCTGTGATTCTCCATTAGTGTCTGATATTTCGTTAGTTTGTGATGCTCCTTTAGGTGTGATTCTCAGTTAGTGTGTGATGCTCCCAGTTAGTGTGAGATTCTCTGTTAGTGTGTGATGCTACATTAGTGTGTGATTCTCTGCTAGTATGTGATACACCAGTCACTGTGTGATTCTCTGTTAGTGTGTGATTCTCCCAGTTAGTGTGTAATTCTCCATTATTGTTTGATTCTCTGTTAGTGTGTGATTCTCTGCTAGTGTGTGATGCTCCCAGGAAGTGTATTAATTTCCGTTACTGTGTGATTCTTCGTTATTGTGTGATGCACCATTAGTGTGTGATTCTCAGTTAATGTGTGATGCTCCGTTAGTGTAATATTCTCTGTTAGTGTGTGATGCTCCCACTTAGTTTGTGATTCTCTGTTATTGTGTGATTCTCTGTTAGTGAATTATACTCTCAGTTAGTGTGTGATTCTTGATTAGTGTGTGATTCTGCATTAGCGTGTGATTCTCTGTTGGTGTGTGATGCTCCCAGTTAGTGTGTGATTCTCTCTTAGTGTGTGATGCCTCGTTAGTATGTGATTCTCTGTTAGTGTGTGATGCTCCGTTATTGTGTGATTCTCTGTTAGTGTGTGATGCTCCCAATTAGTGTGTGATTCTCTGTTAGTGTGTGATGCTCCCAGTTACTGTGTGATGCTCCGTTAGTGTGTGCTTCTCCGTTAGTGTGTGATGCTCCCGGTTAGTGTGTGATTCTCCGTTAGTGTGTGATTCTTCGTTGGTGTGTGATGCTCCATTACTGCGTCATTCTCTGTTAATGTTTGATGCTTCTAGTTAGTGTGTGATGCTCCCAGTTAGTGGGTGATTCTCTGTTAGTGTGTGATGCTCCATTAGTGTGTTATTCTCTGTTAGTGTGTGATGCTCCCAGTTGGTTTGTGATTCTCAGTTAGAGTGTGATACTCTCAGTCAGTGTGTGATTCTCCATTAATGTGTGATTTTTCCTTAGTGTGTAATGCTCCTTTAGTGTGTGATTCTCCGTTAGTGTGTCATGCTCCCAGGTAGTGTGTGATTCTCCGTTAGTGTGTCATGCACCCAGGTAGTGTGTCATTCTCCATTAGTGTGTGGTTCTCCGTTTCTGTGTGATTCTTCGTTAGTGTGTGATGCAACATTTGTATGAGATTCTCTGTTAACGTGTGATGCTCCAGTTATTGTGTGTTTCTCTGTTTGTGTGTGATTCTCCCAATTAGTGTGTGATGCTCCCAGTTGGTGTTTGATTCTCCATTAGTGTGTGATTCTCCGTTAGTGTGTGATGCTCCATTAATTTGTGAATCTCCAGTAGAGTGTGGATTCTCTGTTAGTGTTTGATGCTCCCAGTTAGTGTGTGAATCTCCGTTAGTGTGTTATTTTTCGTTAGTGTGTGATGCTCCTT